>NC_089580.1:184502785-184802785 GCF_019320115.1 Miscanthus floridulus | reverse complement strand
CACACTAAGCATAATATCGGGCCTAGATGCGCATAAATAAAGTAGAGAGCAGATCATGGAACGATATACCTTGGTATTTATGGCTTTCCCTTCAATGTTGAGATCAAGATGTCCATTAGTTGGCATGAGAGTTTTGGTAGGCTTGGCATTCACCATGTCAAACTTCTTGAGCATATCATGGGTGTACTTCGTTTGACTAATAAAAGTTCCATCCTTCACTTGCTTGATTTGAAATCCAAGGAAGAATTTCAATTCACCCATCATGGATATCTCAAATCTCTTGGTTATGATCCTTATAAATTCCTCACAAAAAGAATGATTAGTACTACCAAATATTATGTCATCGACATATATTTGGCACACAAATATATCTTTACCAACTTTGTGAGTGAAAAGGGTAGGGTCGGCTTTGCCTATTTCAAAGCCTTGTTTAAGCAAGAATTCCTTAAGGCATTTATACCATGCTCTTGGTGCTTGCTTAAGCCCATAGAGCACCTTTTGGAGTTTGTAGACATGGTTGGGGAACTTGAGATCTTCAAAACCAGGTGGTTGCTCAACATAGACAAGTTTTTGAATGGGACCGTTGAGGAATGTACTCTTCACGTCCATTTGATATAGCTTGAAATTATGATGAGCGACATAGGCTAGAAGCATTCGGATTGCTTCAAGTCTTGCCACCGATGCATATGTTTTCTCGAAGTCCAAGCCCTCTACTAGAGTGAAACCTTGAGCAACCAATCTTGCCTTGTTTCTTGTCACCACACCATTCTCATCTTGCTTGTTGTGGAAGACCCACTTAGTGCCAATGATATTGGTGTTGGGTCTCTCCACCAAGGTCCACACTTGATTCCTTTTGAAATTGTTGAGCTCATCTTGCATGGTCATCACCCAATCCGACTCTCCAAGTGCTTGTTCTACCTTAAGAGGCTCCAAAGAGAAAACAAACAAGTAATATTAACAAAAGTTTGCTAAATGTGAACAAGTTGTTATCCCTTTTCAAAGACTCCTAAGGATGTTATTAATGGGATGATCACACTGTATTGTTTGCCTTAGCCTTGGATGCTCAATGATCTCTTGTTCATCTTCTGGATCTTCATCATCTTCTTGCTTGAATATGGGTTGTAGGTTCTATCCTTGAATCAGAATTGGACTTGCTGCTGCTGTCAGAGGGGGTGCGGCACTACTGCTCTTATGTGCGACACTATCGCTCTACTGATTTGTAGCAGGGGTCGGCTCCCCCTCAGCATTAGGTACATTAGCGGAACTTTATTCATCAGTAGCTTGAGGAACTTCCACTTTAGTGACTTTGTCTTCTTATGGTCTTATATCACCAATAGCCAATTGCTTAATTGCTTCATATGGTGGATCCTCTTTTTCTACAACACTTGAATCAACTTGCTCCACAAAAGAGGTATGGCATCTTGTACTCATCTAGCATTGTCCTTGCCATATTAATTAGTGTACGATTCTTCCTCTCTACTACACCATTTTGTTGAAAGGTGTATGGAGTTGAGAACTCATGCTTGATGCCTTCTTCATCAAGAAACTCCTCAACTTGGGTGTTCTTGAATTCGGTCCCATTGTTGCTTCTCATTTTCTTGATGGGGAGACCAAACTCTTTTTGAGCTCTTCTAACAAAAGTCTTCACTTTGTCTCTAACTTGACACTTATCAAATAAGAAAAAAAACCCAAGTGAAACGGGAATAATCATCAACAATAACAAGACCATATTTGTTACCCCCGATACTTAGGTAGGTGATCAGTCCAAAGAGATCCATGTGTATGAGCTCCAATGGTTACGATGTGGTCATGATGCTCTTTGGTGGGTGAGGTACGCCAACATGCTTTCTGGCTTGATAAGCGCTACATATCCTATCTTTCTCAAAGTAAACATTTATTAGCCCAAGGATGTGTTCGTCCTTTTGAAGTTTGGCCAAGTTTCTCATCCCAACATGGGCTAATCGGCGATGCCAAAGCCACCCCATGCTAGATTTTACCACTAAACAAGTCTCAAGATTAGCTTTACTTTTATTGAAATCAACTAGGTAAAGCTTGTTCTTTAAATGACCCGTAAAGACAATAGAGGAATCCTTCCTTCTAAAGACTTTCACACCCTTATCCATAAAGAGACAATTGAAGCCCATCTCGCATAATTGAGAGACGAACAATAAATTATAACCTAACAAATCAATATGTAAAACATTTGTAATTGAATGCTCAAGGGTTGTAGCAACTTTACCGAGACTAATCACATCCCCCTTAGAGTTGTCTCCAAAGAGAATATTTTTATTTGAGTCCATCTTCAGGGTATATGATGAGAACATACTCCTCTCTCTAGTCATATGATTTGTACATCCACTATCAAGCACCCAACTTGACCCACTAGAGGAGTATGCCTACAAAATAGATTTAGTTGCTTGATTTAGGTTCTCAATTTGACTTGGGGCCTTGCATGTTAATTACAAGAAATTTAGGAACCCAAATAGAAGTATTCTTATATGTCTTGGCTTCCTTTCCAACATATTTAGCAACCACTTTTCCACTGTTGTTATTCCTTAAAACAAAACACAAAGTCAAGCTTTGTCGAGGTGGTTGAAACTTTGGTTGGTATGCATATTTGTTCATAGTGCCCCCACACTGATTCCTTTGGCTTCTGCAGAACCAATTTCTGCTAGGACACCTTCTTGGGCTTAGTTTAATCAGGAGCAGAATTCGTAGCCTTCCCATTTTTGCGGGGAGCGGCACAGTCGGCCTTCACTGCGGCACTACCATGGTGCGGCACTACCGCTCTAGACTACTGCACTGCCGCTGTCTATGAAGGTTGATCTATATCATCTCTTTTTTTCCTCTCAAACTTGACACACTCATAGCCATTTATGATCTTTCTTCCATTTGTCTTGGCTCCTGCAGTGTGCCTAAGCCCATGCTTGATTGAGGGGTGTCTCCCTCGCTTGAATTGAGACACTTTTGAATCATTTGCCTTCTTGTCACTTACTTGAGCCTTACCACTCAAGTAGCCCTTGCCAATGATCTCATTGAGTCTAGCAATTTCTTTTCTCATTGCCTCCATGTTTGCAAGGTTAGTGGAATAAGCATTCAAATCAATATTATAACATTTTCCACAACCTTGACTAGTGGAGGTAGTAGAGGCATCCTTTGCCTTAGAGGGATGTGAGTAGCTATCCCAAAGAATGTTATATTGCAGCTTAAGTTCTTTGTGCTTTTCATCTAAGTCACAACACTTTTTCTTGAGAGTAATATTTTCTTTCTTTATGATAGCATGGTCCCCTTGTTCTTTGGCCAAGGCCTTGCGTAAGGATTCCACCTCACTTCTCTCTAATGCAAGAGCTTCCTTGCTAGCAATGTAGAGATCCTCTTGTTAGATAAAAGTTTCCTCTCTAGATTCTATCTCGGCTTAGACACTCTCTAAGTCCTCTATTAGTTTAGTGATGAATAGTTTGGTCTTTCCATCTAAGTTCTTAGTTAATTTATCAATTTCTTCATCACTAGATTCATCATCACTAGAGCTATCACTAATATCACTACTAGAGATATCACTAAGAGGTGGAGGTGGAGGAGTTTTGGCCTTGGATTTAGATTTTACCTTCTCACCCTTTGCCATAAGACAAATGTGAGGGGGGTAGTAGTCATCATCGGACATGTTGGTGAAGAGTCTTGGTGAAGAAGATGGCTCATGGATAGCAATGGTTGTAACTTTCTCATCTTCTTCACTTGAGCTTTCCATAGATGAATCCCATTGATGCCCAATGTGAGCTTCTCCTATGTTTTTCTTGCTCTTTCTCCAGTCAGCCTTGTCCTCCTTCTTCTCTTTCTTATACTTGTTCTCCTTGATCTCATGTGGGCACTTGACAATAAAATGATCGGTGCTTTCATAATTGTAGCATGTCCTCTTCTTCTTGTTTGGAAACTTCCTCTTTACTACCTTGTACCCTTGCTTCTTCAACCCTTTGTGAAACCACCTCATAAAGAGAGCAATATCATTCACTTTTTCATATTGGTCATCATCATGTTCACTCTCACTAGAGGATGAGATGGTCTCTACTCTTTTTTAAACTTGCTTGATTGCTTTGGGCTTGCTTGTAGAGCCTTGCTTGCTTGGTTTGTTGGCCTTGAGAGCTACATCTTTGATCTTGATGCCCTCTAGCTTTGCTTGTAATTCTCCAAGTTTCTTTCTCTCATTTGCTTCTTTTCTTTGCATGTCAAAGGTCAAGATCCTCCCAAGTACATCATTTGGTATGAAGTACTCAAACTTCTTCTTGTCTCTAATTAGAGTTACTACGGTCTCATTTCTTGGTGAATAAGCTTCCAATATAATCTTGACAACTTTGTGATCATCTAGCTCATCACAACCATAGTCTCTAATCTTGCCTACCATGGCCATCAACCTATCAAACATCTCTTGTGGCCCTTCTCCATCCAAGATAACAATTCAGTTGAGTTTGGACATCAACAAATCAATTCTTGCTTTTCTCACTTTGTCAACCCCTTCATGTGCAAGATACAAAGTATCCCAAATTTGCTTGGCAACATCCATACCAATCACTCTATTGTACTCATCACCATCCAAGGTACTAAGTAGCACACTAGTAGCTTGACCGTTGAGGTGGATGATTCTCATTTCTTCCATGGTTGGATTATTGGGATCAACCGATGGCTCAAATCCATTGTAAATAACCTCCCAAATGCCAGTATGAAGACCTATAAGATAGGCTCTCATCAAGTGCTTCCACTTAGCAAAGTTAGTCCCATTGAAATGAGGTAACTTGCCCATAGGCATATTGATGAAAGACTTGCGATCATGGTTAGTCATAGACATAGAAGAATAGTTAAAGGATACGGCGGCATATTTATTGTCGTCATTCTTCTTGTCCTTTCCTTTCTTGTCCTTCTTACTATGCACTTGGTAGGACTTATCATCATCACCATCTTCAGAGCTGGTAGATAGCTCACTTGAAGATGCATTAGAGGCTTTTGCTTCTTGTTCCTTCTTCTTTCTTGTTTCTCTTCTTTTTCTTCTAGCTTCTCTTGAGTCTTCTTACTTCTTTTCTTGCTTTCTTCTCTACTAACCACTGCTGCTCCTTCTTCTTCTCTCTTGCTTTTCTTTTCTCTTTTCTAGCTGCACTTCTTCTTCTTCTTTCTTTTTCACTTTGAGCTTTTTCGGCATCGGTTGCCTCTAGCTGTAGGAGCATGGAGTTGCTCGCTGTAGAGGCGCTAAGCTCATTGTTGTTGGTACCATGTAGCCCAATGTCCTTTGGATTGATGTTGATGGGCTTCATAACACCGGATCCTCCCCCGGGCTCCATACCTCACACGGGGAAGCGCACACTAGGTAACTTGGCTTTGATACCACTTGTAGGATCTCTGGAATGCTTAGAGGGGGATGAATAGGCCTATAAAAATTCAACTCAAACCAAAATCAAATTCACCCGCGGCACTGTCGCTCTGTGAGCGTGGCACTACCGCACCTGTAGGAGAGATTAGTTTATAGTTCAAAATCTACCCAACGAAATTTAGATTGGGTAATTTTCTTATCTTCCTGCAGGGTAGTAGATCACAGATCGATAGCTAAAAAGTTGTGGGAACACCACACACAAGTAGATCAGTCTCAAACTCTAGAAATCACCTCAATCAACAATATGCAATGTTCGCCTAAACGGCCAGTAAACGGTAAACGGTGGTAAACTATTTTGTTTAGGGAGTAAACAAAAATTAAACAGTTAACCGTTTAAACGGTCAAAAAATAGTAAAAACGGTCTAAATGACCTAAACGGAACAGAGATAAACAACATTAAAAGGGCTAAATAGTTGTTTAAACGGTTCTTTAGGCGAACACGAGGTAAATCTAGTTCAGTTTTGTATGGATAAATTTGTATACTTAAGTTTATTATATTTATAAATGTGTACACTTGATATGTTACACACATAAATATCTATATTTGCTTCTTTTCACATGCATACATATATATACATACCAAAATAATTGATTTTTACTCGGATAAATATATATAAATGCTAGAATACTTGATTTTTTATATGCACATATATAATTATATGTATTTTTTTAAAGTACAAAATCGTTTAGATCGTTTAACTTCTTTTAAACACCGTGTAAAAAGCCTAAACGCTAAACGAAGGGCGGTCGTGTAAAGACCGTTTACCGTTTAGGAAAACATTGACAATATGTCATGCAATTAATGTAAATCAAGCACAAGTGACACAATGATTTTGTCCTGTGGTTCGGCTCGTCACCAAGGCTTGTCTATCTCCACGTTGTTGAGGTTAGCCACTAAGGCTTAGAGCTTTTTAGCCCTTGCTCGTTCTCAAGTCAAGAGACTTAACTCTTGAGATAAGGGGTGAGTTTACTAGCTTCAAGAGATGGTTAAAAACCTCTCAGGGCTGCCACACACGTTGGCAAGCTCCACGGGCGACGCTCTAGCCGGCTAGGAGCCAAGCTCTAAGAGTAACAAACACAACTGCCGATCAAAATGTGAACCAAGTGCTCTTTAGAGTTTGAGAATCAATGGAGCTGCTCTCTAATCGAGTTTGGGACCCTTTTTCCTCAAGGATTGGTGGAGAAATCAATAGATTTGCTTGAGAGCTTAATAATGGAGTGAGAGAGAGAGAGCTTCTGCTCTATTTTAGGCGTGCTGAAGTGAGGAAGAAGAGAGCTAGTTGCCGTTGGGGAGGAAGGAGAAGTTATGTATACCCCCCACCCCCAACGGTCACTTGAATCGCAGATAGCTGTTGGGGAGAAAAGGGAAAGGTATATATACCCTCAACCCTCAACGGACACCGCACCCAAGGGGTCGGGCGAGATGAAACCCACGGCCTCGAGGTCAGGCGAGACGGAGCCCGCGGCCTCAGGGACAGGCGAGACGAAGCCCACGACCAAGGGATCAGGCGAGCCAGAGCCCATGACCAAGGGGTCGAGCGAGCTGGAGCCCGCGGCCAAGGGGTCGAGCAAGCCTCTCTTCAAGTGCGGCAGTGCCGCACCACGTAAGACAACAAGGGTAATAGTGAAGTGTAGACTGTATTAACTATGAATCTAAGGATGCATGTGGTTGTTTGAGCACCTGGTAGCACATATTAGCTTAAGCATTGTGCCTCATTTGTAGTACGGCTTTTCCTATACTCAAATTCAATATCTAAAAGAATTTCAACCCCTTTGAGTTTGAAGCCATCTATATTTGTAATTGGGGGCTTCTCCGCTTCATGTAGCATCCTTGAATATAAATTCTCTGCTTGTCATCTCGATAAATCTTATTAGTTCTCTAATTGTGTGGTCATTATCACCAAAACCCACAATTAAGGCTTGATTGCACTTTCAAAATTGACTAGCACGCCCTCGGTCACGACCATCCGGTCCGGCGCCTATCCTAAGTCCGGAGAGAGCTCGGGACCTACTCCGTGTGGTTTCTCTCGGCTTGCTGCGTGTCGGCGGCTCCCCGTCGCTATTTTGTCATCGACAGGTGGAACATCTGATAATGCACACTCGTTACCTGGATGGCCGCGACCACGGGATCACTGGTCACCGAGGCGTTTGCCGCGGCCGCGACGATGGCCTTTGCCATGAGTCGACGCCTGCAGCGCCTCCGCAACATTACAGCAACTTGAGCGCGAGGTAGAGCAAGGACACACCCAACTCCATCCAACGTGAGGAAGGCGGTATGCCTCTAAGGGGGCATATGCTCCTGGCTAGGATGGGTGCACTGGAGGAGTCTCCTGAAGTACACCCATCCCAATGCGTGTCCAACGGCATTGGGCACGGGAGTATATGCCCTTGAGGGCAAAAAAACTGCGTCCAAGGAAGGCGTGCAACAGCGGGCTGAGTTTGCCGCTCTTTTCAACATTGCGCGGCTCAGGATAAATTTCAAATACCATAATATACTATATTTTAGGACGGAAGGAGTAGAAGACAATTATTTATATAACTTAGCTCTTATAGTTTGACTTATAATTAAACACCTGGCTCTATTATTAACCTTGCTCTGAGAAGGTGGTGCAAGGAGAAGATGGTTTGAGAGACTTGTAGTTAAAAGGACCCATTGTCTGGCTATCCTATGTAGCTACAAGTCTAAATTGCATATTTTGTTGGACTAGAATCAATGACATAAAATTGCATACTTTTCTAGACAGTGGAAGTACCGGTGTTAGTACTGTATAAAGCTCGGGACAAGCCCTCCGAAAAGATCTTAAAATTGAAGATAGGGAAAGCTGGAAATTACTGTTTGAATTGTCACAGGACGTTGGTCTCAGTCCCTCTCACGTCTGCTGATTTTTCCAAGCAGTTGCCAATCAACTGAGCTGCATGGCGTAGCTAACCTCGGGACTGTTTCACTGTTTGCACGCCTAACACAAAACAGTGATCCCTGTGTTGATCTTGATAACGAGCTCTGGAACAAAAAAGTTTAGTTTGTACCAGCCACACGAAAAAGCTGACATGAGAGCCGGTTCGTTTGGCTGTGGCTTGTCGTAAACGATCGTAAATTTTTAGCCGAAACAGTATTTTTCTCTCACACAAACCAGTCAGCAGTACTTTTTCACGAACCAGCAACAATATGAACCAGCCAACCGAACGGACAGTCAAAATTCGTGGTGCTCCTACAACACTACAAGTTTTGGAAAAGGAACATTTATGGTCTGTGGAATGTAACCGAACCCCGTAGAATTTCAATACGGATTTGGCTCCCTTTATATTATATATAATTATATATATATATATATATATATATATATATATATATATATATATATATATATATATATACTACTCTGCAACTGGCTATAGAATAACTTATTCTGTAGCCACTTTGAGTTATGATAATTATTATGTTAATTTACATGATTATAGTAACCCTTTACTAGATGGTTTGCTATAATGTTACGGTAAATATCCCCGTGTGTTATAGTAACATAATTATCGTAAATATGTATTCACTTTATCGTAAATTAAGTATAAAAAATATCATAAATGAAGGTGGCTACAAAATAACTTATTCTATAGCTAGCTACCGAATATACTCTCCCTATATATATACACACACACACCTAATAATAAAAAGACAAAATTTTCACCGTATTTTTTTCTGCCTCTTCCTCCTCCAATCTCACTTGCCTAGTCTCGGTCTCGTTGCCAACAGACATTAGGAGTAGGGAAGAGAATATAAAAAAATATGGAGTTCCAGATGTAAAGATACTAGAGAGAGAAAAAAAAATGGGACGGCCTTAATAATTTTTAAAATATATCAGGGTTCCTGATGCAAAATATTCAGATCCGAGCGAGCCTCTCTTGGTGGGCTTCTTTTTCGACTTGAATCCTTGTAATTGGGCCGGCTTCGTTGTGGGGGTGGACCAAGCCTATGCAAGTTTTTTTTTCTTTCATTTTTCTCTTTTTCTATAAAAACAGAGATATTGCAAAATTCGCTAAAATCATAGAAAAATCATAAAAATATCAAACCATTCCACCTGGGGTTGAATTCTTGCAGTTGGGCTGGCTTTCGTTGTAGGCTGGACCAAGCCTATGCAAGCATTTTTTTTTTCTTTTCTTTCGTTTTTCTCTTTTTCTATTAAAATAGAGATATTGGAAAATTCGTCAAAATCATAGAAAAATCATAAAAAATGGCAAACCAGTTTTGTGGCGCAACTAAATATTTTATGAACCGGAAACTTCGCAGATTATTATCTAATGAAATCTATACAAATGTATTTATGTAATACCTGACGAGGACTGCCGTCTAAAAATTCAAGAGAGGTCTCAATCACTTGTGGATAGACAAATCCTTGGTACATTGACAAAAAAAATTACGGAGGTTGATATGATGCATCAAAAAAGCTACAGAGGTCGATATTGAGTCATAGAAACGCATGTGTATTATGAAAATTAAAGTTATGATATACTTATAGCTAAATAATTATGTGATTTGCGATGAAAGAAAAACTATACCAAGGTGTATTTTAATTTGATACAGATTTAGTAAGACATTGTTATTTATTGTTAATATTTACTTATATCATGGAGTTAACGGTTATCATAAAATAAATTATAAAATAATAAAACATAAATAGGTATGTACCATTCACATCATCATTTTATATTATATGAATGCTTGATAGTTTTTTTTCCGTTATAATACACGGACCTAGTACTAAATAAATCCCCAAACTATCCGCCACGTATCACGAGCTTGTTCGGCTGGCTTTTAAGCCGGCCGGCTGGCTGATTCTGGCCCTCACAAAATTACTGTTTATGTCCTGTCAAAACAGTATTTTTCTTTCACAACAATTAGCTAGAACAGTATTTTTCAGTCCTGCCGAACCAGCCCCACGTGCGCCCACTATGCAATCGGACGAGACCGCGCGGGCCGGGCCGGAGGGACAGCTACCGTGCGTCGTCGGCTACAATCGTGCTGAACTCGCGGTGCGCACCAACCACCCTATAAAACGTTCGGCGCCGCTAGCGCCCGCGGTGCACTCGCCCACCTCGCTTCCCGGCTGCCCCTCTCCTCCCCGGCTGCCCCGCCGCAGAAAAAGAACACGCGGAACGCGCGTGCTCGCCGCAGTAGGCAGGCACGCACGCACGCACGCACCGATGGGCAACTGCCAGTGCCAGGCGGTGGAGGTGGCGACGGTGTTGATCCAGCACCCGGGCGGCGGCGGCACGGAGCGCGCCTACTGGGCGCTCTCGGCCGCGGCCGTCATGGCGGCCAACCCGGGCCACTACGTCGCGGCCGTCATCACCACCACCGCGCCGCAGCCGGCCGCTGGAGACGGAGCAGCAGCCTCCTCTGCCGCCGCTGCGCCCGTGAAGCACCTCAAGCTGCTCCGCCCCGACGACACGCTCCTGCTCGGCCGCGTCTACCGCCTTGTCAGCTTCGAAGGTACTGTACCTGTGCGTGCGTTACGTTGTTTGGCCGTGTTAGGCCGCCCCGTCATCTTGCTGCGCGCGCATGAGGTGCTTTCGCGTTCTTGTGCACGGATAAAGATGAGATTTTGTGTCTTGTTCCGTTTGAATGCCATTGTTGACTAAGGCGACGAGGGGACCGTAGGTTACGAAGCGCCTTTCTGAACTTTCATGGCGCGCGTCCGTATTTGGACCAGAACGCCAGTTCATCATCGTTTCCAAAACAGTTGTTTCCCTGTCCGCCTTCCTTTTTTCGCATGTCGCTTTTGATGCCTGCGGGTCCAACTAATGAAGATGAATGAACTGTGGGTGTGTTTGAGCAGAGGTGCTGAGGGAGTTCGCGTCGAAGCGGCAGGTGAAGCTGAGCCGCGTCACGGTCAGGGCCAAGGACGAAGCCGAGGACGTGAAGCCGGCGTCCAAGCATCGCCGCCGTCGCCCCAGGGCCAGCGCCGGCGGCGGCGGAGGCGGAAAGCGCAAGGAATCATCCGAGCGGTCACTCGCCAAGGTACGCCGGGCCCCTCCATGGTCCTTCCATTTGCAGTCTCCAACCACTGATCACGTCCCGCGTACCGCGTTTGGCAAGCCGCCTGCCGCCCAGTGTAGTTATGTTATGCAGCGCATTCACTCCGGATCCCATCAATCCAGGTCATGCCCCAGACGGCGGAGGAGCTGGAGCCGGATGCAGGCCCGTCCACGGGCCCCAGCGCCAAGCATGCCGACACGCCGTCCGACGCCGACCTCGACGCCGAGCTGGAGGCGCTCCTGCCGCACGAGGCGTTGCTCGGCCGCCGAGCCGCCCGGCAATGGAGGCCCGCGCTTCAGAGCATCGCCGAAGGGTGAGGGGCGCCAGCTCGAGCGTTCGGTCGCGGTCGGTGAGCAGTCGAAGCTCCGTGCGAAGTCAATTGCAACTTGAGAGGCTGACAGCGTATTGTAAAATAAGCGAGTTGGTTTGAATTTTTCAGCCTGCTTATCAGCCTACGATATTTTTCTTTCGCAACGTAACATGTTCCGTCGGTTTATGAGTCGGCTTTAATATCGGCCGAACGGTCATGAACTTCTTATTTTACAATACGCTGTCAGCCTCGCGAGTTGCAATTGACTTCGCACGGAGCTTCGACTGCTCACCGATTGTTAGCGCCCCGCCCGGTGTGGATGGATGGATACCAGCAGCTCCAGATGTGTAGTAGTGGTAGCAGTTGGCTAGCAGCAGGAGACTAGTAGCAGTATTCATGGATTTGATGGGGTGTTTGTAATTGTAAGGTGGCAGGCGAGTACGAGTAGTAGTATACGGTATCGTATAAAATCTTTAGTCTATTTTTTTGCGAGCTGAATCATCGTCATGGACAGCGGCTGGACGACGTTTATGGTTCGATTTGACGTAGTTTTCGAACGCCAGACAGACCCTTTCATTCATCGTAATGGCTCCGTTCGCTTGTCTTCAAAATGGCTTGTTCGGCTTCTTTTTTCAGTCGGAATAGTGTTTTTCTCTCACAATAATTCAGCCGGAACAGTATTTTTCAGCTAGTTTCAGCCACGTTTCAGACCAGCGAACGGGGCGTAACGAAACACATGCAGTAGTCGTCGATTCCAATCGAAACGCCATAATGGACCTAGCACACGATGTTAACGTGCCCAACTGATGGAACGGGAGCCTGTATTTTTTGCGTTCTTTGAAACCTGAATTCTGAAGAATGCCCCTGAATCGTCCATGTTAGTGACGGCAACGGGCACAAACCCGCTGGGTTTTGCCATCCCAAACCCATGCCCACGAAAATAAAATCTGCCCGCTAAAAAACCCATGACCCATGACGGATTTAATTTTGTGCTCAAATCCATGCCCATTGGATCATGGGTACCCACGGGTCACCCATGATATCGATACACATTCAGATTTATTTCATAGATATTTAGATACAAATATCTCCTGTGATAGTGGATAAAAAAATCTACCGTTTCTAGTGCTAACTCAAAACTGATTTCCATACCATTATATATTATTATCTCAAATTTATTTATACAAAGTGCGTGTGATATATAGATTAGGTGGGTTGATATGAACTGCTCTGCTATCATGGACCGGGTTTAAAAAAAACCATACCTTTTCTGAACTAACTCAAAACTGATTTCCAAACCATTAGATATTATTTCAATTTTATTTATAAAAAGTGCGTGTGATATATAGATTAGGTGGGTTGATATGAATGGCTCTGCTATCTTGGATCGGGTTTTAAAAAAACCATGGGCTTACGGGTTTAGATACTACATCTCCACACCTATGCCCACAAATCCATTGAGTCTAACTTTTCGCCCATTAATAAATCCACCTATACTCGTGTCTTAATAGGGTAAAAACCCAGGGGAATTCGAGTACCCGTCACTATCTTTAGTCCCTATCGTTGCATTGCAGAAAACGATCCAAGAGGGTGTTTGGTTCTTTAGTCGCTCCTAAAATTCATGTCACATTAAATATTTAGATATTAATAAAAATTATTAAATATAGATTAATTATAAAACCAATTACATAGATAAAGGCTAATTTACGAGATAGTTTTTTAAGTCTAATTAATCTATTCAAATTAGTCACAAGTTATGTAATTAGTCTATATTTAATACCTTATATATATATATATATGTGTCTAGATATTTAATATGACACAAATTTTAGGAGCTCACGTAGTCTCTGACTCTGCGTGTACTATTGATAGCTCTGAATGCACGTGCAGCACGGAGCCATGATTTCCCCGGAGGACACGAACCGACCAACAAGCATGTGCACTGATGCAATGCAACTCGAGGTCTCGAGCGAGCCCGGGCCCCGGGCAGAGAGCACTCCCTCAACGCCTGCACAGGGCATATGCGCACGGCCGCGCCGAGATGCCGGATGCCCAGACGGTGCACGGCGGTGGCATGGCATCCGCAGTGTTTCGTTTCGTCAATCTCGCAGTACTGCAGAGAGAAGACGCGCAGCGCAAGCGTGTGGGAGACGTGTTGCAGGCACAGGTCACAGGTGTCCTTTGCTTGCAGCGGTCGTTCGGTTCGTTTGGTTAAGGCCATGTTTAGTTTCTAAAAAATTTCATCCAAAATGTCGTATAGAATCCTATGGCACATGCATGGAGTATTAAATGTGACGAAAAAAAACCTAATTGCACAGTTCTCGGCAAAATCGCGAGACGAAACTTTTAAGCCTAATTAGTCCATGAAAAGCCTTAAGTGCTACAGTAACCTACGTGTGCTAATGGCCGATTAATTAGTGTCATTAGATTCGTCTCGCAGTTTCCTGATGGGTTCTGTAATTTGTTTTTTTATTAGTATCTAAAAATCTCTCACAACATCCTTCCGATATATCGATGTGACACCTAAAATTTTTCATTTCGCGAACTAAACACACCCTAAATCGAACTTTTTTTTAAGTTAACAAATACTATTTTTCTCTTACAACAAATCAATTGCTTTCAACCCTACCGCGAACAGCGCAGTTGACCCGAACGGATCCACGGCTCGGCCCGCTGTTCGCTGATGGGGTTTCCCCTGGTCGCTGCTGCACTGCAGCTGCGTGGCTGTGGCACGTACACGTGCAGTGCAGCTAGCATCTTTTTGGCGACATGATAAGTGCCTGCTGCATCCTCAGTTCGTAGCGTAGGCGGACAGATGCATGCCCTGCCGCCCGGCGAAATTCCTGGCTAGCGCCCATACACTGCAGCTGCTGCAGTAAAAGATTCGTGCGGCAACATGACGGATCGCGCCTCCGAAATGGGAACGTCTCGTTTTCTTCTGGCCATTGTGTTGTACTAGTGCAACTCGTCAGCCCTCAGCCCTGCCCAACGCAGCGAGCCGTCGAATTGCCTGCCAGGAATAGCCTATAGCTTGCGTCGACAAAAAAGATCGCCCTCGACCAAATTAGCATAATCCTCCTTCCTCTGTTGATCCCTCGGCATCCTCTCGTCGCGTTTCCCTCTCTGTTCTTCTCGAAATCCAACGCGATTATTGTACGCAAACACCACCACCACCATCGACACTGCGATTCCAATTCCGATCCTGCCGTTGCTCCAGCGGAGAAGATGAGCTACTACAATCCCCAGGGCCATGGCGGCGCGCCCCCGTCGCCGTGCCCCTCCCCGTCTCCGCCCCCGCCGCCGCCACAAGGTGACTTGTCGTCGCCGACTCCTCCGACGTACTCCTATTTCTTTTTTCATATCCTTGTTAGATTAGACTATCCATTTCCACCGATCACAATCACTCGTGATCGCCATGCTCCTCCGATCGAATACTATGCTGTCTGATCTGACTGTCTCCGCGAGTGGAATCTCGCTGGCTTCGTTTCGCAGTCTCGCAGACCCCACAACATTTTATTTTTGAGATCCTAATTCCCAACTGGTTGACCGACCGACACTTGCGCATCGTCGTGTTCCTCTGGAGATGCTGACGTGTCTTTCAATTTGACCTGACCTGACGTGCCAGGGTACCCGATGGACCCGTACGCGGAGCGCGGGATGGAGGAGCTCCACCACCACCACCACTGTCACCAGCAGTACGGGCCGCCTCCGCCGCAGCCGATGTACGCGTCGCCGTACGGACAGCCGCCGCAGCCGGCGATGTACCAGCAGCCGTACGGCCAGCCGGTGTACGCGTCTCCGTACGGCCAACCGCCGCCGGCGATGTACCCGCCGCCGTACGCGCAACCGCCGCCGCCGCCGCCGCCTCCCCGGAAGACCGGCGCGTCGTTCGCGGAAGGATGGTACGTGCCCAACAGAAATCGCCGTGCGTGCTCCTGTTTGGTGCAAATGCAGATAGAAATTTGGAACAGCAGCCGTGCTGTTGGGCCGTTGACACGTCCCCGGACGGACTGTCATTGAGAGGTCGGCCATCCATGCGGGCCGAAAGAAAGGTCGCAACGGCTGCCAAATTTTTGTTGCTAGCCGTATGCCGACATGATCGGCCAACAAGCGTCAGGTTTTCCATGCCTGCTACTTCGTATAGAGAAGGAAAATTAACTCGTGATGATTACTGTATTTATGAACGGCAACGGGGGGCATGTTAACATGATATAATGACGTTTTTGATGATCCAGTATGTCCTATCACCATCTTTTTTCTGGTGGCAGCTGTGCAGGTTTTGCCGCAATTTGCTGCTGCTGCCTCATGGACGCATGCTTCTGATCGTGTGGTCGGCCTCATCAGGCCGAAGCAAACGCTGTCTTTCTACTCGGTGCCCATCGGCGAGGAGATCAACCATCGCCTTGAGCAGCTGGCACCGTTTGCATCTCTGCGCCGGGAAGCTGGAATGCGTTCCGTTTGCATCGCAGCCATCGCTGCACCGGGAAGCTGGAGTTGCACGTGAAGCCGCCGAGCGAAGGAATGATGCATGATCGAATGTGCCGAGCTGCTAGCATAGTCACCTGAAACTGCTAGCCATGAACAGAAGCGTTGTAATAGGTGTAGGTTTTCGTGTACATAGTGATAGCGATCCGTGCATAAAACATGTACAGCGGCAGTGATGCCCGTGTATGATGGTTCTGTTGAGCAAGGTGTGTTCCATTCTATGCCCTATTCGTTTGTGCTGGCTTGGCATATAAGTCATGACTAAAAGTATTGCTGGCTGGTTTGATGTGAGAGAAAAATATTATTCATTAGCTAATAAACCATGGCTTATAAGCCAGATACGAGCAAGCGAATAGGTCGCTACTCCTTTCTGAGGATGTAGAGATCTGTCCTTACTGATCATAAGCCACTTACCCAATGTTACAAATAGTGGACTAGCGTTGGCATCTTCCAAAAACTAAACAAAAACTACAGCAATCTATTACATATGCTATTCCATTTAACGGTTTTATAGAAAACATGAAAAATACTTAATTAATTATGTACGAAAATATCTCACTTGGCAAAATTTTATGAAACGCAAATATTCAGATACATATACGAGATCTAGCAAAACATATTTCCAAGTCATTTACTTGACATATATTGGTCATATCAATCAACATACTTACTGCTGCGATCGACATTCAATAGTTCAATAACTATGCAATGGTTAATTACCTCATTTATAATAAGTAAAGAATTTAAAGAAGAGACAGTGTAGTCTCTAGACAAAAGAATGAATATATACTTGGTTATGATTAGCGGCGCTAAAATATTATTAAAAACTATAATATTTTTAACGGTAATAGCAGAATAATTGATAATAACATACCTTATGAAAAGTTATAATGAGTTATTTTTTAAACCATACACTTCCTGTTGGATGAGCGCGGGCCACCTTTTTTTCCCAAGGTAAATAGGGTCTAACACGGACTGATTTTTTTTTTGACAAAAACACTCAAAAGAGTGTTTCGCATGTGATATATCTCGGAGGAAAACAAAGACCAGTACAAACAATGGACAAAAATACATGAAACGTCCTTAAAAAATAAGAGTACATCGAAAATCAAATCGATCTTTTTTTTTGGAAGTCTAGTACCTGTCCGAGCTTGAACATCACACTACAAAGACAACAAAGAAAGCGAACACCCTCGCAAATGTGGCTTTGAAGATCGGAAAAATCCACTTGCCGCTCGCAACCAGATCTAATATCTTAAGTCTTAACCCGCGCACAGAATCAGAAAACATTTTATTCTGCATGTGCAGCCATTACAGCCCAAGTTCTAGCAAAGTACTCAACACTCAACAGGTCGAGAAGCCAGTCCACGTCACGCGAGCATTCGGCCCAGCCCAACAAACTCAGGAATCCTCCCGCCCGCCCAGGGACCAAGGGACGGCTACTCGGCCCGACGGCGCTGCCGACGCATGCATCGGGCATCGTCGGCGCCTCGTCTCTTACCACAGCCACCGCAGCCCGTCCTGTCCCCGACCTCAGAAGTCTGAAAGGTACAATATAGTTTGAGTTTCACTATAAATCGGTAGCCATGGATCTTCAGTCGTCATCACCAAATGTTGTCTTCTTTCCTGCAAAGTTTGAACCCAGTTCCAAATCAAGCGGACACAATAAACATAACTCCAACTGGATAGAAATTAATTCGGCAAAACAATTCTTAACCCAAGTAATTGTTTTACCTGTACTACCCTGGCCACCACGGCCTCCAAATCCACGCCCACGGCCACCACCACGTACCTTGTCACTCCTCCCTCCTCTGCTGCCACGCCCACCACTGAAGCCGCCGTCCCTGTTGTTATCGGGTCTGGGCTTCGCTTCATCAAGATACAAGCTGTAGCCACAAGGTCGGTTCCATTCAGCTCATATGCTTTATTCAAGGAATCTGGGTCCTTGAAATCCATGTATGCTATTCTGCAAACCAAGCAAAGCGGTGCGTCAACGAGTCAACGACAAGTAATCAGCATGTTCGCTTAGTTGTATTTGGCTTATAAGCCATGGCTTATCAGCCAACAAATATTAATATTATTTTTCTCTCACACCAAATCAGGCAACGGTACTTTGAGCCATGACTTACAAGTCAAACGAGCCCAAACGAACAGGACGAATATCATCGTGCCTCCTGAATATCTTGCTGAAAAAATAAGGCCCAAACCTAAGTATAAAAGAATGATATGTTAAGAGCCAACAAAAACTTTGCTTACACCAGTGTCATAATCCTTTGGAATGGAAATCCGGGTAATCTCTCCACATGAGCTAAAATGCTCTTGAAGAGAGCACCGGATCTGGCGAAGAAATACCCTCAGATATAATGTAACAAGAAACAGAACACAAACGCAATGGTAAGTGGCCAAAAAAAGGAAATTCAAATTACCTCTCCACGCGGGATGCTTTTATCCGAACAGGTTATAGCAAAAAATTCATAAAAGCATCCCCTACTGAATAACCACAACACAGTAAATAAGATAGAGAATAACCCGCTGCTAGGAGTGTCATTAAACACCAATTGTTTTTTTTTGGCCACTCACCATCCCGTCTGCCTTTTTTTTTTTGCCTTTTCCTTGATGGAATACATTTTTATGCATTTGGTTGCTTTAAAAATCAGAAATGCTATACAACATGTGTTTTAGCACAAAAAAACATATGGATTTTAGTCCACCAGATCGTTGCCTCGGTTTATCCATGTCCGTCAGATCTGCGTCCGTCAGGCACTAGCAACACCAGCAGATCTGCGCTTCGAACGACCCATGACGCGACGCGACGACCCATGACGCGACACCAGTAGAGGCAGCAGTGCACCAGCAGCACCATCAGCGCAGCATCGGCACCGGCCAGGGGACCATGACGCGACGACCCATGAAGAACGGGCCATGGAACCAACCCCTCTGTATTTTATCCTTCCATAAAAAAAAATTGTTTTCTGTGATATGTGATTTGTGATATGTTTATCTATGATCTTGTGATTGTCTTGAGGTAGAAGAAGGATGGAGGCTGTTGGATCTTAATCTTATGGTGCAAAAAAAAATCTTGTTTTAGAATTGTATAAAACATATGGTTGTGCAGTAGACAGACTCTTAAAAATAGCGTAAAACTTGTCTCACATATTCAATAAAGGAATTGCAACACCAAATAGATAAGTAATGACTCTACTGCAACTGTTAGCTCTTGAGTCTAAGAGTACCAGAGAAACTAAATAAAATCAATCGGTAGCACGTAGAATCATACAATCAGTTGTGAGATTGTGACATAGTGGAGCAAAGCGATCTCCAGAGTTCAAGCATAAATATAGCTTATGATTTTAATAACTAAAATAAAAAGGGAAAACATGAGTCAAAAGAAAAGAACGTGATAGCACCTCCACTTCAGAATCTGAAGAATCTTCCTTAGAGCTGCTGCTCTCAACTTTCTTTGGAGGGGGCTGCTTCTTAACCGGCACGGCCTTTTCAGGTGCAGTCTTTTGCTTCTTGGCAGTCACGGCCTTCTCTCAAAGCACGCATGTGGGCCGAACGGAGGTGGGACTCTTTACCCGCCTGGGAAAAAAGGCCGAGCCCTAGAAGGCCCGATAGCGATGTTCACATATAAACACCAGAACTTAGGGTTTGAGCACTCCTCCGTCACCGCCCCCAGCCCTATATCTCCCGGCCGCCACTCGCCCACTCCTCCCTCACCGCCGCCAGCCCTATCTTCTCGATCTCGCCCGCTCCGTCTACCTTACAGCCAGCGGCCAGGGCGAGCCCGCGCGGTAGCGGCCAGGGCTAGCGCACGCGGCGGCAACCATGGCAGTCGGCAAGAACAAGAGGATCTCCAAGGGAAAGAAGGGTGGGAAGAAGAAGACGTGAGTTTGCTTGCCTGTTCTTCAGATCTTTCTCCGGTCAATTGCTTCGTTTCTTTTGCATCTGCTGATGGTGTGTCTGTATTCTTTTTGTCTGTACAGCGTCGACCCCTTCTCCAAGAAGGATTGGTATGACATCAAGGCCCCGTCGGTGTTCAGTGTGCGCAACATTGGGAAGACTCTCGTGTCCAGGACACAGGGTACAAGGGTATGTTTTTCTTTCGTTCTCCTTGTTTTTTCGTACTTCCCAACGTTCTGGTGGTGTGAACTTGTGCATATATTGTCGCTGTTTTCCTATCTCTAAAGATGAAATTCTTTGCCTGTCGGTTATATGTGAAAAAAGGCATGTTTTGATCTGTCAGTGAAATGTTTTAGAAGACAAATGTTGTACTTCTTGAGTTCATGCATAGTTTGGTACTCCCGCTAATCCAAAAATCGGTCATTTTACTTTTGTTCTAAGTCAAAGTTCTCTAACTCTGAACGAGTTTTTGTAGAAACATGTGCTGATATCTACACCATCAAATAATTTCATTAGATCCAACTTTAAATGCCTTGATGGTGAATTTATCTGATACTGTAGGTGTTAATATATTTTCCTGAAAACTTGGTCAGAGTTATAGAAGTTTTGCTTAAGACAGAACTAAAAAACCCACATTTTGGAGCAGAGGTAATAGTAATTTGTTGACTGTATGTAGCACAATAGCATTCCGATCACAGGATATCATCCAGAAGTGATTCATATTGATAAATATGATCTTCATTTTTCATCCTGACCTTTCTAGTTGGACCTGCGCATACAGCCTTGGTGTATCCTGGTGCTCTGAATATGATAAACAGTGATGTGATGTTCATATGGTTTACCGGTCACAAGATAAAGTGATTCATATTGAATTATATTGATAAATGTGATCTTTTATTATTCATTTTGGATCCTGGCCATTCTTGTTGGACTTGCAAATAAAGCTGTGTATCCTGATTGTCTGAATATGATAAAACAGTGATGTGATTTTGATATGATTTACCAGTATCTGGGTCTCGTAGTTACACTACTTGATGGTCTAATTTGCTGATTCATGTATCTTTTCTGTTGTTTTAGATTGCTTCTGAGGGTCTGAAGCACAGAGTCTTTGAGGTTTGCCTCGCTGATCTTCAGGGAGACGAGGATCAGGCTTACAGGAAAATCAGGCTCCGTGCTGAAGATGTGCAAGGCAGGAATGTGCTCACAAACTTTTGGGTAATGATCAGCGTTCTATTGCTCACAGCTGTTGTGCTTTTACTGTGTTTTCAATCGCTAACTTGTTCTCTCAATTGTTAGGGTATGTCTTTTACCACCGATAAACTCAGATCCCTGGTCAGGAAGTGGCAGACACTCATTGAAGCCCATGTTGATGTCAAGACAACTGACAACTACATGCTGCGCTTGTTCTGCATTGGCTTCACCAAGAGGCGTCCAAACCAGGTCAAGAGAACCTGCTACGCTCAGGCTTCCCAGATCCGCCAGGTAACATACATTTCTGTCCCTGTAGCATACATTGCAGAATTAAAAAACTGTAGCAATTTCTTGTACATCAAACCGTCCTCAACTATGTTTGCCTGTTATCTTTATACTTGTGCCATGTACTGTGTGCAGATCCGCCGCAAGATGGTTGAGATTATGGCCAACCAGGCTTCTACATGTGATCTGAAAGAGCTTGTTTCAAAGTTCATTCCAGAAGTCATTGGTAAAGAAATTGAGAAGTCCACCTCCAGCATATTCCCACTTCAAAACGTCTTCATCCGCAAGGTGAAGATACTCAAGGCTCCCAAGTTTGATCTCGGGAAGCTCATGGAGGTAATTGCTACATGCATAGTAATAATTTTTCCAGTCAACCTCCCTGTTGTCATCCTAACACTTGTTGCTTCTCAGGTTCATGGTGACTACAAAGAGGATGTGGGTGTCAAGCTTGAGAGGCCTGTTGAGGGAGATGAGGCTGGGCAGGAGGTTGCTGCTGCCGAGTAGTTTATTTGCTACTACTTCTATAATATCTAGATGATTTTGGACAGGAGGTTGCCTTGGCTACCTGTTTTCTTCTGGCCCTAAGATTGTCTCAAAACAAGTGTTTTAAGATTATTCGTAAGAAGTGTTTAAGATTATTTGTGGTGATGTTTGTGTTTACTTCTGTACTATTCTGTGCATGCTTATTTTTGTCTGGTTATCGATAATCCAGTTTCTCATTCGTATGCTTTGCTCTGCTTATTTATTGTTTTTTTTATAACCAGCGGAATTTATTTGAACAGCAAGAAGCTGTTAAGAGGGAGAAGCACTCCCAAGGTACATAGTTCAAAGCCTCCCTTAAAGGGCATCTGTTTGCATGAGCCTGATTTGGGCAGGCTATAGATGGTACATGTGAATGCAAGTTTGTAGTATGGCGAGCCTGAGTTTCTAGTAGAGTGTAAAATTTGATGCTCCAGTGAGGTGGCGAAGAGTGGTACGTTCTATTGTAGAAATTCACCAATTGCTGATTGTCTGAGATAGATCGGAGCTTGCATGTGCATTGCAGAGATGAGTGATGCTGCCAGCGCAAAGGCTGCTGCTTCAGCCATGATTACTGAGGTAGAGCTTGGCATTGTTGCTTTGATATACATGGATATTGTTAGCTGTTGCTGAGTGTTTATGATGAACACGCCAAGCCCAAGCGGGTCTGGAGAGCAGTTGCGCTTGATCTGAGTCCGTTGAAGCATCTGTGTAGCATCCCGTCCCTGGCAGAAACATCGCAAGCATGACCCTATGGAGAGGTGTGTTGGATGGGCTGTTGGCTTGTTGCTGCTGATGTTCCTTTTCCTTGTGTCCGCTGCATCTGTGCTTCTCCATCTCTGTTGGAGGAGCATCAATTTCGTTTCCCTTTGTTGTCCGTCATTGTTTGAACCTGCAGTTACAGGTGTCATACCTAGGTTTGAAAGTTGCTGTCCATGAGTGTGGATGTCATTGCAGTTCTTGTTCACCGTCCCGCATCACAGATAGCGAGGTGGCAATGATATCTGCCGTGGCCGCGTGATGTACCTACCAAACTGTCCAGGTTTTATTGTTGAATCTTGTCATTCCTAGCCTTCCAGATATACCACAAAAGTAGTGATTAGCATATGTTCTTCTGAGGGGTGTTAGTTTAAAATATTAGAAAGGATTTCTTGTACTCCATCCTGTTATTTATTGTTAGCTGATACTGGGGCATATGGGAATGATAGCTTTTACATTGTCAGTTAAATTGTATAATATGGACATCGATGATAGTGGGCAATGCTCATTTCAAAATACTAAATCCTTGTCATGTGCTGTTGCACTGCCGCGTCCACGGCCTCGTCTCGATGATGCTGACAGTTCATGATTGAGGATTCTATGCGATCCAAGTAATAAAGGCTCAAAACATGAATAGGATTTTTTTTAGAAAAATCATCACATTTGTTTTCCAAATTACAATTCATGTGCCAATCAAACAATAGAATTAGAATGGGACGGCATTGCAATTCTCTGTGGATATCGATTTGAGTTCCAATTCAATTAATCCGTTGCAATCATGTCAACCAAACGGAGCATAACCAAATTGCAAGCGGTAACGGGGGACGACAATGCAATTCTCTGGATTTGGATTTGAGTTCCAACTCAATTAATCCGTTGCAATCCTGTCAACCATACGGAGCATAACCAAATTGCAAGCGGTAACGGCAGAAGGAATGCGAAAGGTAAAGCTGAGTTTGCTGGGAAAACTGTGAACCTTGTCCTGTGTTCCAAATGCAGGATAGTCCAATTGCTAGGACAAGCCCTGAATTGTCTTGGTTAATACTCCACTCCGGAGAAGTCCGGAGCACGCAGCCTATATGAAGAGCATTGTGCAAAAGTTCAGCTTTATGCTGCTGGAGAACCATATATAACTTTGCTGTTTCCAAGACCGGTAATTTGCTCACGAACATAAGTGGATTAATTTACATTCACAAAATCATATATGCTTCCTACCTTTGCAAGCGATAAATTAATAACTGAGACAACTATGGGAAAAAATCCACATAAAAAACTGTGAACATCCTTTGCTATAGGTTCCTAATGCAGCATGATCGGGAGTTGCTCAGAGAAGTCCTGAATTGGTGACAATTCTCTGAGCTCATATGCTGCCTGGAAGCAGTCCGCAGCCTCCTGCAGTGATCCTTCAGCTTTTAGGACAAGCCCAAGACTCAACCAGGCTCGGTGGTGTGTAGGCTCTAAACGAAGGGCATTGCGCAAGTAAGTTCTTGCAATTGATAGCGAATTCCCTCCAATATTTCGGAGAATTCCTGCCATACAAACCATGGCCGGGACATAATCTGGGTCAATTGAGAGGGCGAAAGAGAACGCCATCAGGGCTTCCTTGTGCAAGAATTGAGCCTCCAACAGAAGACCTGGAAAGAATCTAGACCCATGAGACGAATAATAGTAGTTAAAAAATATAACAGTCCTAGATATGCATTCGATTTTGATGGAACACGATATTGGCTTTACTATTAGGGATACAAAAGCACAGTATTATTATGTTTCAAGAACCACCCTACTTTCTTTGATGTCCAGAGCACATGAAAAATTAAGTAAATGCAGATAAAACTAATTTCGACACTATGTCCGCCTAAAGAAGAAAATGGTTAAGATTCCAAGAATTCATTTTAATTTTTCTTAATGTTTGATAAAACAATGAGCATAGTGGTTTGATCATAGCATTTGTGGATGAGGATTCACTGAAAGCTCAATATTTGTACAGACAGTAGCAGAGTCAAGTTTCAGCAATAGTTACCTCTGACATGCCAACACTTGGGATGAAAGAAATCAATGGATATAGCTTTGTCAAGGCAGATGTTTGAGTCATGCCATGCCTCAAGCTTTGAGTAGATTGATGCCAAATCTAACCATGAGTCCATCTCCAACTTCTGTAGGCATTTAACCTGCCAAGATTATGTGGATAATGAGCAAAGAAGAAACATGGTATTGCTGTTGGAGTTCAAAATAAAGAAGAGAGGACTGTACCTCATTACAAGTGGTCGATTTCCAGACTTCCTTCTTTACTTGGATAGTGGCAAGCAAAACTCGAAAAGATTCCACTGCAGACTTGAACTGTCCACGGGAAGCCTGAATTTGTGCTTTCAGTCTCAAAATATCCAACTGATCATTTTTCTCAGCTTCATCCATTGCAAAATCCGCTACTGCTTCAGCTTCTTGCAAATTCTGCTGTGCAGACAATACAAGAATTAGTAACTTCCAGCCACTAACAGAACCTCCCATCACCATCTCAAGACATTCTGTTGCACTTTCAACAGCTGCATTGAGTTTGCGCTGCATCGCATTTTCCCAAGCTAGGCTATACATTATTTCAGGATTATACTTCGCTGTTGTGGCAGCATCCTGCAGCAGCCTCAGTGCATTATCTTCCAATCTCGATTTCTCCAAGTGTGAGGTGGAGGACCTAGAAAAAGGTCCATAACAAACACCAAGAAAGTGTTTTGCAGTGCTGATGAAATGCAGATCACGACTTCTGAAAGACGTCATGGCTTTATTTGCAAACTTTATCCCTTCAGAAGCATGCTTTGGGTTCTTACAACATAGTTTTGCTCCTAAAAGAAGAGATGGAACATGAGGCTTTCCCTTTCTCTCCAGCACAGAAAAACCATTCCTTATGATGTTTAACGCACTATCATCCATGCCAGCTGCACTGTAGCAAAGTGCAAGGATATACCATCTCTCTGATCTGGTATAGGTTCCAGGCAACAGCATTTCAAGATGGCTGGCCAAAACTTCGTAGTGCCCAGATAATGAGAGTGCATACATCAAATGATTCACAAGGTCAGGATCCCATTGTATTTCTCGGAGAGATAGCTTCCTTGTTAGCATGAGTAACAACAAAATTGCTTCTTCTAAGTTGTTCCCAGGGGTTACCAGATTCCTTTCCTGAGCAAATTCTTGAGGGAACGTCACTTCAACACCACAATACAGCAGAGTCACTGCCAAATCTTTTTGCAATTTGGCGGACCTTTGAGAATCTAGATTCCATGGCTTTGCAAGAGCTCTGCGATATGCGATGATGGCTTCGTCAAAACAACCACTCCTCATCCACAGTTTAGGAAGATATTCTAGAGCCGAATGGAATATGTCTATTAGCTTACAGTCTTCAGCAGTACCATCCGGAACATCATATGGCCATGCAGACTCTATAATGTCTATGATGGTTCTGCATTCTTCTGCAGCATCTGCGATGGCAAGATAGCATATTAGCATGAGGTGAGAAATTCAGATGGATACAACAAAGCTCTTTGAGTTGCAGAAGTTATTAATACTATCATAACAGACTTCAGTTTGTGAAATACATATGGTTCAGTTTATATCAATTTTATAAAACAAAATAACTAGGTCCACATACATAGCAGATTAAAATGGTTCTGGAGGTACTGTACAGATTTCAGATTAAAATGCTTAAGTACAAGACAAGAAAGCACATTGAACAAACAGCCAGAATACCTGCTACTCTACCAAGGGTGTCCAGAGATTTTGCTTTAAGCAGTATGGCCTCTAGAAGCAAGCTTACAGAATGCATTGACATATGCACGAGCATTCCATTCACTTGTGAAGATTTCCTTCTTGAAGAGCGTGGGGGCGTTCTAGGCTTGATACTTTCAGCAATAGCACTGGTCATTCGCGGTCTCAGGCTTCTTATATCAATCCCCTGAAGAACTTGCAATGCTGCATCAAAGTTCCCTCTCTGATGTTCCAGCCTACCTAACAATGCTCGGGCCTCCTATTACATTAGCAAATAAATCAGACAGTGAGCAAATCTTTTCAAGGCAGCCTATCTTTTTTGAAGAGCGGAGGTGTTCAGCCAAACCTCATAATTTAGGGAAAGGGTTTCTTTTAGGTCTGATTCTACTTCATTTACTTGGCTATCATCAGGAGTTGTTTCTCGACTTGCAATCTTGGAAGATGAGCAATTCGCTGAAAAGTCACGTGTTGCAAGAGATTCTGGTGACCGAGGAAGATCTTCAAACTTGGACTGGCCCCCTCTGCAGGTACATAACATGATCGCGGACATCTTTGGCTGTGCAGATAATTTAACTTAATGTAGAAGAGAACAGCTCTAGCTCTCAGGATCTTCTGTCGTGCCACGATTCAAGACTGCAGGACCTATAGGAAGGACAAATAAGGAGTCTCAGTGCATATATCAGTAATTAGATACTAAGCAATAAAGTCATGAGCAAACACATAAAGCTCCATATAAAGAGAGAACAAAAAACAGAAGACCTATGAGCTATGGCAGATTTAGCAGTTCTCTATTCCTAATTTCTCAAGTTAGAGTGACGTCTCGGATTTTTTTTAGCTACAGCACCATGAATAGGAATAGCAACCGCAAGGGAGGTTCAGAGTTTCTGGCACACAACAGTAGAGCAGAACTGGATGTGACTAGGCTAACAACCATTTGCAATCAGCGCTCCTACTAACTCCAAGTAAGATTACAGACATCATCTCCTCCTACAGACCTAACACCCACCAATCTCACAGGACGCCAAGAACAGCAACGCCCAATGCTAGCGTCAAGTGTCAACAGCAGCAATGGCCCACCACGCAGCAGACAGTAGTAGAGAGATCAATTCCATCCTCGATATATCTCATCCAACCAAACCCCCGAAAACAAACAATGAAAAATTGGATTAATCATTAGGGACAAAAGGAGAACTCGATATGCCCATGAGTAATCGCATGGCAACAAGACATCCACTATTTGCACCTCAGGAAACGGCAGAGCAGAATTCTGGCGCCCCGCCCCCGTACCATCTCTCGAGAAAATGCAGCACCTCTGTTTCCCAAAAAAAACGCAAGGGGACGACTCCCGACCATATCTCAGAAATCAAACTACACCCCCACCTCGGATCCCAAGTCCCACGCAGCGTGGAACTGAACTTACTGAATTCCGAAGAATAAGGCTACGAACCTATTCGAACTCAACAAGCATCAAGCAGCAACGGAAGACCACGTCGATCCTCCCCTCCATGGCGCAGCAAAGAAATCCGCGACTAACGAACGAGGGAGACACAGGAATGCTCAATGCAGCCGAAACATCTCCCGGAACAAAACCCAAGCCCGAGGATAATCGCGAAAAACAGTGATAGAAAGTTCCCGTCCAGGCAAGCTAGGGTTGGCTGCTCACCAAGAGGAGGAGTCGATCCCAATGCCGCATGGATCCCCCGCTCCAGTCCACGCGCCCACGCCCCGCCTCGCCCCGCCAAATCCAACACGAGAAGAGGAGGCGGCGAGCCGAGGAGACGCTTACGAGGGAAGGAGTGTTTGTTGGGCGCGGTGTGGTGTGTGGGCGTGCCTGGCGTGTGCGGTGTGCCTCGGTGGAAGCAGCCTGGAGGCGGCTTGCAGGTTCGGCAGCGGCCGGTTGGTTGGCGGGCGGGTGCTTGGACTGCCCCTGTGTGAGAGGAGGTGTGTGTGAAGCCGTCAAGGAGCATGGGCATAGCCGGATGGGAATGGGAGGTGGTGTGCCGTGTGGGCGATGCTTTTGAGGGCTCGTACTGGGCCGGGCCTCATTTGGGCCCCGGGTGGCCCCACATGTCGGTGATGATTGTGCGCGTTTATCCTTGGTGAAAATGATCTGATCGGGGACCTTGCCATGAAATGCCAGAAAATGTGGTCCAGTAACTGAGAAAACCTGAAGAACGGGCTGTGGTGTCACTATTACGTGCTGCTCGTCAGGTTAGCATATTTTAAAAAGATTTGTGAACAAGATATGCCCTGTTCCATGTTCTGATATCCGAATTTGGAGTTGATTCGGAGCTTGGGCCTTGTTTAGATGGGGTGAGGAATCCGAATTTGGCACTGTAGCACTTTCGTTTGTATTTGACAATTATTATTCAACATGGTCTAACTAGGCTCAAAAGATTCGTCTCGTAATTTACAATCAAATTGTGTAATTAATTATTTTTTTATCTACATTTAATACTCTATACATATATCCAAAGATTTAATGTGATGAAAAAAGAGCGAAAAAACTTAGCAATCTAAACGAGGCCTTGATAAAAAAGCTGGGTGCTTTTAAGCTTTGTTACTACTGGTACAAGTCCCATCGGCTCGACAAGGAAAGCGCATTTATTGGCCTCCCTTTCCTGTCAGGAAAGGACCCAAGAAAGGGAGCGATTGAGCGGAAGTCCATTGAAGTGGCGGGCCGCGGGCAGCTTTGTTGACAAAGGAAAGGAAGGCCATGCCCGAGCTAGGCCTGGATAAGATGGCGAATTATTTTAGAAAATGGTACTGCAGTAATTTCGTTGTTATTTAGTAATTAGTATTTAATTATAGTCTAATTAGGTTTAAAAGATTCGTCTCGTGAATTTTGTCTAAACTATATAATTAATTTTATTTTTTATTTATATTTAATACTTTATATATACGTTCAAAGATTCGATATGATAGAAAATCTTGAAAAATTTTGTAAAATTTTAGGAACTAACCTAGACCGCCACATGGTTCCATGCCATCTTCACCACCAGGGCCGTAGGGCGGCTAGGCCTTGACATTTCGGAGGCCCTCTCCAGGTCGACTGTCCGCCCGTCCCCTTTCCCTCCTTCCCTCTCTCTGGCTAGGCTAGCTGCTGCCCATCGCACTGCCGGCAGTGAAAGTGGAACGAAGGACAAAGAACCAGACAGCGCGATCTAGCGTGGCGCACCGTGCCAGAACCCAGAGACGGGGCCGCAGTGATTTCCCAATCAGCAACGAGCAGACTGCAGCTGCGATCTTGGCATGTTCCGGGGTCGTACTCTATTCCCCACTTTTCCTGCGAGAGTGTGACCTCTTGTTCCCCGCGAAAGCTACCGCTCGTGGCATGGACACATCGCGATCGCGATCGCGATCCCGAACAAGAGAAGGATCCGATGAGCGGCCGCGGCCGCGGCGATTGCCGGCTCCAGGACATGTGGTCACTCGTTTGGTCCCGGGTTTCATGCCCCGCCGCCGTGAGCAGTTAGGTTAGGCTAATCATCATCATCATCATGATTAGCGGCCGAATGCCGGTGTCCGTTTGTCCCTGGTACTCTACCGTTTGGCAGCAGCCAGCAGTGCCATTAAGAGGGCTCGACCTGCCGCTAGGCACTTCGACGCACATACGCACGCCATCGATAGAGCGGTTGGCACGATAAAAAAGACCCGGACAGACAGAGAGCATGGATGGGTATTTAAGCCGCACGGTGCGTACTGAGCCCGTGCAATCAAAATTGGGATGGTACCGTCACATGCAACGCATTGCTGACGCGCCCTTGTCACTGCCAGAGGCCGGCACAGTAGCGTACTGTACGAGCCATCCGGGCCCTTCTTTTGTACCTTTCCGGTTCAGCGTTCACACTCTCACGCCTTTCTCTTGAGGCCGGTTTGAGGGGGAATTTATGCTCGCGCCTGACTCGTTGGAACGTGGATGGATCGGTCCTACCAGGCCATACAGTACGTACTTATTTTCAATGTCTATCCAGCCTTTTCTCGTGTAGAAACAGGCTGAAGAACAGAGGTCAGAAGAGCACAGGTGGAACTGGAAACAGCACCACACAGCTCACAAGCGACGCATGCCTACAGTTACTCAGTCACTCTGGAGGCATTATATCTGGGCATGCCTACAGTTACTCAGTCACTCTGGTGGCATTATATTTAGGCATGCAGCCCGATGCACGACGGTACGGCACGAGGCCCCGTTTTTTAGCCCGACACGAGCACGGCACGGCACGGTGACATGCAGGGCCGGGCTGGCCCGGCCCGAGATAGTAGGTCGTGCCTGGGCAGCTGCTCAGGCCCGTGGGCTGGCACGGCACGGCCCGCCCTACGTCAGCCGGCCCAGCAACGGCCCGGCCACCCCCTCCCCCTCGGCCCTCCTCACTCCGCTCCTCCCCTCCCGGCCTCCCCGCGGCCCAACGCGCTGCTCGGCCCAGCCTCCGTCCCCCCTCCCCCCCTCCTCATATATAACGCACGCTGCGGCCGTGGCGGCTCACACCCAAAAACCCTAGCTCATTTCACTCGCTGACTCGCTCGCCTCGCCTCGCTCTCGTCTCACAGCTCTCGCCTCGCACCTCGCAGTCTCACTCTCGGCTTCGTTCTCCCCGACTCCGGTGAGGTGACCTCGACGATCCACCTGCCGCCGACGAGCAGCTCCCTACTCGATCCCCTCCCTGCTCCCTCTTCGCCTTTCCTTTCTCCCTATCCCTATCTCCCCTCTAGATCTCGGTGACTATGTGAGTTCGTGTCCCCGTCTGCCCCTCCTCCGTCGCTCGCCGTCCTTCTAACCGGTGTGTCGTCTTCTCTGGGTGGCCCTCGTCTTCTCCGGCACCGGCTTCGGTTGCGCAGGTACATTCCTAACCCTAACCCTAACCCCGTCTGCCGTCGACGAGCAGCTCCCTACTACTCCTAAGTCCTACCTGATCCCCTCCCTGCTCCCTCTCCGCCTCTCCCTTCTCCCTATCCCTATCTCCCCTCTTGATCTCGGTAACTATGTGAGTTCGTGTTCCCGTCTGCCCCTCCTCCGCCGCTCGTCGTCCTTCTAACCTTACCGTCGTCTTCTCTGGGTGGCCCTCGTCTTCTCCAGCACCGGGCTCTGGTTGCGCTGGTACATCCCTAACCCTAACCCTAACCCTAACCCTAACCCTTCTCGTCTTCCATTGATGAATGGTTTGTGATCTATTCTGATATACTGTTTTCCTCCTCCTCCATGTCTTTACGTAGGTCGGTAGCTGATGCGTCGTCCTCTAGCTGTGGCATAGAGCGACCAAGGCTGCCCCGCACACTGTTGAGGAACGGTGCTAGAGAGCCCTCCGCGGTCGAGGGTGCCATGGCTGGTGCTGATGACGAGATCGTCTGGCCGCTCACCAGCAACGACGATCTCATCGCGGCAGGCCTAGCACCTGAGGACGACGACGACACCCAAGAGGACACTGCTGCCTTGTTCAGTCTAGACGGCGGCGGTGGTGAAGGGGCGACGGCGACTGGGACCCCGGTCGGCTCCAACAGCTCAACTCCATCTGTTGCTAGTACTGGTACCTCTTCTGAAACTGCTGTTGGTAAGCGTAAATCTATTGTGTGGGCTGATTTTGATGAGATTATGAGACTGTGAATGGTAGAAAAATATGCACTAAAGCTACCTGTAAAATGTGCAAGCATACTTTGTCTGCTAGATCTAATGCTGGCACTGGGCACTTGAAGAGGCACCAGAAATCTTATAGGCAGAAAACTGATCAAGCTGCTAAGGTTCAGTCTAGGCTTGCTTACAATGCTAATGGTTCTGTGCATAACTGGGACTATAAACCTGATGTTGCTAGATCAGAATTGTGTCGCTTGATTGTTAGGCTTGATTTGCCGTTAGGTATTGGTGAGACAGAGGCCTAGGAGGATTACATTGTCCGTGCTCATAACCCTAGGTTTGTTAAAGTATCAAGAAGGTCCACCACTAGAGATCTGAGTAAACTATTTACTGAACATCGTAATATGCTTAAGAATTTTATGTTGTCTGCTGCTTCCTCTGTTGCTCTGACTTCAGACATCTGGTCTGGTAATGCTAAGGAGAATTACATTTGTGTTGTTGCTCATTTTGTTAGTGCTGATTGGGAGTTACAGAAAAAAGGTTATTGGGCTTAGGTTGATTGAGGTGAAACATATTGGTGAAAATATTACTGAAAGAGTTGCTTGTGTGGTTAAGGAGTTTGGTCTCATTGATAAGGTTTTCTCTATAACTCTAGACAATGCTTCTTCTAATGCTAAGGCTATGGAAACTTTGACACCTATGTTTGCTGGTTATTTGGGTCCTGATCCTACACCTGAGCCTATTGATCCTTCTAAGCGTAAGTATAGTCTTGTGCATCAACGTTATGCTTGTCATATCATTAACCCGATTGTAAAATCTGGTTTAAAGAGGTTCGAACCTTACACAGAAGATTTTAGAACTGCTATTAACTTCTTAAATTCCTCTAATCAAAGAATTACTATGTTTAAGAACTACTGTACTGCTCAGGGTGTTAGACCTAGAAAGTTTGGTTTAGATATGGATGTTAGATGGAATGATACATATCTTATGCTTAAACACTTGGTTCCATATAAGCATATTTTTTCTGTGTTCATTAATTCCAATTATGGCTCTGAATTGTTGTCTGCAAGGCATTGGTATATAGCTGAAAAGATATTGGAGTTTCTGGAACTATTTTATGACTCCATTGTTGTTATTTCTGATGTTTACTATCCAGCTAGTCCACTTATCCTGCACCATCTGCTAGAAATTGCTTCTCATTTACATGCAAGTGAAAATGATCAAAATCTAATTGCTATTGTATATCCTATGAAGATTAAATTCCTTAAATACTGGCAGCATATACCTCTGTTATATTCATTTGCATTCATTCTTGATCCTAGAGCTAAGATAGGAGGTTTATTTAGAGTCCTAGAATTACTTAAAGAGAGCACTGTTTGTGATTATACTTCATATTATGCTGATGTAAAAACTGAAATTTACAAGTTATTTAACAAATATGAGAGAAAGTTTGGTGCAGCTGGGAGTCAAAGGGTTGCACAGCTTGCAAGCCATACAGGTAAGAGAAAATAGGCATAGGGAAGAATCTTTGGAGGCCCTGGATCTGTTGTTGGTCCTTCCCCTGCCCGTGCCCCACTTTATCTGCTTCTACTGCTAATGAGCTTTTAGTTTATCTAGATAGTGACAATGTCATTGCATATGAGGATGATTTTGATTTACTTCTCTGGTGGCGTGACCACAAACTAACCTATCCAATCCTATCTATAATGGCTAGAGATATTATGTCTGTTCCTGTTTCTACTGTCTCTTCGAAATCATGTTTTAGCTTGACAGGAAGGATCATCGAAGAGCGGCGACGCTCCTTGTTGCCTGAAATGGTGGAGATGCTGGCCTGCATAAAAGATTGGAAGTTGGGAGAGAGCAGATTACAACATACTGTTGACAACCAAGAACTGGAGGACTCCTTCAAGAATCTGTACCTCGATGATGATGGAGATGGGGTTGCTGGTATTGCTGGTGCTGGTTCATCTGGGGCTGGGGCTGGGACTGGTTCATCTGGGGCTGGTACATCTAGGATTAGGGCTGCTGGTAGTTAATCTGTTATCTTCATTTTGTATCTGTCATTTGTGACCGTCAAGTGTGACTTGGGACCTTTGAACAATGATGGAAGAGTTATTAAGAGCTGTGCAGCACTCTTTTTCCCTTTCTAGGGTTTCTCATAAGAGTGAGTTTTACCTAGAAATATTTTTAATGAGGCAGCATTGCACAAACAACTCATTTATCTTATCTCCTCTTTTGTTTTGTTGGCTTGGATTTGGTCATTTGAAGTTTGCTAAGTTCTTGACTTAGAAGTTAGAATCTGTGTGTGATCACTGATCAGTTTGTGGCTGAGTGTTGGTCTGTTGTATGAGAATGAGAAGAATTTTGGAGTTTGCTTAGTTCTTGACTTAGAAGTTAGAATCAGAGAAGAATTTCTGAACAGTTTGACAATTTGTGAATCTGTGATCAGTTTGACAGTTTGTGACTTAGAAGTTCTTGACTTGTGAGTTGAGATTTTGAAATTTCAATGAATGAATCTGTGCTAACTGTTGGATGAGAAGAATTTTAGGGTGACTTACAATCACCGGGCTTTGGACCAGCCCGGCCCGCAGTTCTGGCCATGCTTCTCGGGCCAGCATGGCACGAATTTCGGCCCGTAGGGCCATGCTTGGGCCGAAGGTCAGGCACAACGCCCGTAGGGGCACGGCACGGGAGGCACGATGTGCCGTGCCGGCACGACCGCCTACGGGACGTGCTTGGCCCAGGCCCGTGCCGGCCAGCCCGTTGCCCAGCTATAGGTGGCATCTTGTCCAAAATGGAGATGAACAATTACTCCATGGTACAAAATAGGTACTAATTGACTTTTCGGGGTGCGTACAACCAAATGTTATGGGCCTGTTCGCTTCTCTTATAATCCGTCTTTTTCAGCTTGTTTTTTTTTAGCCAGAACAATATTTTTCTCTCATAGCAAATCAGCCGGAACAATGTTTTAACTTTTTTTTGGCGAAAAGCGAACGGGGCCAATTGAGCTTAGAACTCAATGATCTGAGCATGCATATAGATCTGTCTCCGAAGCATTTTCAAAATACTCTGTTTCCAGAAGGCATTGCAAGTTGCAACTAGCCGTTAGTGAAAAAAAAATGAATCAGCTGCCATGTCCAATCATGAAATGAAACTGATAAAGACACAATTAATTCAGACGTCAGTTTTCATATAATATAGCAACTAGTAGAATAGAGCTGCCGGTGCAAGCACCATCAGCCCATCAGGAGATGAATAATCAGGGCAGAAACTCTGTTTTGGGCTCGTGTCCTCGACGCGAACAGAACATCGATTTCTCGGGTGGAGCAGTCAACATGAAAAAATATGCTAAAAGAACAAGCAGCTAAAAGCTCCCCGCCAAAATATTACAAGGAAACCACAGCCTTACAGGCCTTCCAAGTTCTAATCATCAGAAATCAGGCTAACAAAATTGCTGTATCCTCTGAGCTCAACTCTCAGATACCCACAGTCAATGTACAACACCTTGGAACAAAAAGTGCGATGTTATACTTATAGCCAAAGACGAAAGAACCAGTAGCTTGGGCATCTTCCAGAGCAGCAGCAGAAACCATGCGCAAATGGACGTTCATTTGGAAGTTTGGACTCCATGCCTGCTATATCCTGACCTTCTTTGCCTTTATCCGCTTGGAAGCCATGTAAGTCACAGCAGCAGAAAGAGTGTACCTAACAGAAAACAAACACATATGATGGTGATATGATGCACACAAGGAAGCAAATGCCCATCCCATAAAGATGTCTAATTTTGGAAAAACAAATAGCATGTGCATCAACATAGGAGTTCAGTTTATAAAAAAAAAAGGAGTTCAGTTCAAGGGAGTTCAGGACGAATTGTGAATTCCCTTCACCAGAGCCTTATCCCCTAGCTTTTTTCTTGATTTCTACAACTCAATTTACCATAGCACAGTAGCATTCGTGGCCTTATCCTAAGAGCTAAGATCCGACAGACATCACCCAATATGTAAGTCAGTCAGCACAACAGTATACTGCTATAGTTCTCACTTCTCAGTATGAGTGCAACAAGCAATGGTTCAACGGGGAAAGCCTCTTTGAACAATGATACATGGTGGACCCACCTAAGTGAAGCTATTGTCTTGAATATATTAATCATTCCATTATCTGATTTCCACATAACACAGACACACATCAAAAAGGAGTTTTCTATGTTCAGCACAAGTATTTCTTTCTGAGAAGATGTCGATTATCATGGTTTGCTGGTGATGAACTGCCAAACTCAAAATCAGGTTCTTGATATTATGAATTCACGTTCATAGAGGCCATGAACTTATTATCAACCATGCATGTCCGATAAAGTCAGAGATTACTGTACAAACTCCAAACAACCAGATGAGAGCATAATAGACTAGTATCTATCAGGATGAGTGAATTAGTAACAGCCAAAAAAACTAACAGAGGATGAAATAATACAATTGCAAAGAGCAATCAGGTTGAGGTTAAGTGTATACCATGTAAACGTGTATTTAAGATGGTCTTCTGGCATCACTGAGTGACGAATCAAGGTGTTGACATCTTTTGGAACAGGATAAGGGTTTGTCGGAGAAACATCTTCATTTATATCTTCTATATAAACAGTATTCTCAGGAAGTCCACAAGCACGAGCAATCATGGGAACATCCACATAAAACCACTGGCCACTACTGGGCTCATTAGCTGGGACAAATACGCTTGGCTTCTCACTTCCTCGGATTACTCCAATAACTCTTACAGGTGGTATCCTAGGTTTTTCAATCTGCAAAAGGCAACTTGCATAAATTTTGTGCCTAATTGAAGCAATACAAATACAACTAGAGGGATATGGATGCTTTGAATGACAGTAAGCAAGAAAAGTACTTATGGAAGCATAATATTAATTATTTGATTAAATTGTCACAAACACCCAACAACCAGCCTATCCATACCATTATCATTCTAGAAGGCACAAATGATCTATAGCAGGTCTAGTAAGTAGAAAACTAGAGCTTATTCGATATAAAAGGGTTGTCACAACTCACAACACTGTCATGTACAAGGAGTTCACATACCATGGCACACACAAGATAATAACATTATAACAACACACACAAACACGTGGCAATTGAATTTGATGAAGAGAAAGTAGCAAGCTTTTGACAGTTTGATACACTTAGAATTTCAGGTAACAGATTGTACATTATGCCAAAAGATAGGGAACAAAGATCACCTCAGGAGACGATTTAGGCCTGTTAGACCAAAACTTCCACCATGAACCTTTTTCGTCTGGCTTTTTAACAGTTTCTGGGGACTCTGAAGCTTCATCCAGGATCTGGAGATCCTTAACGTTTTTATCACGCCATCCACGAGGAACCCATCCTCTATTCACAAGGATAGGTGACTGCAAGCTGACAAACCATTTCTTAGAAAGATGAAGATAACCTGTAAAACACTATGATTGATTTCAGATTCCTAGGGACTATAACCTGTAAAACACTATGATTGATTTCAGATTCCTAGGGACTCTCTACAGCCCACTTTGGCATTTTTGGCCCATCATACACTACAATTTTGAGCCGTCCATCAAGCAGATGTAACGGTCCAGTTTCTCTCCCACACCATATGACCCGACACTCCACTGCCACAGCTTGCTGGCATTGCCTCCGACCAATGGACTTATCGAGCCTCAACCTCGCATCCCGACCCCCAGCATGGCAGCATCTTATTTTTCAACTCCAGCAAGCATCTCTACTGCGTTGTCTTCACCACCTTGCCTCTGTTCCTCATCTCCAGCGGCTCCCAGCACCGAACTCACCCACTGCCGGTCCATCTGCTGCTGGAGGTCATCCCTTTAAGCCCACCCCAACCACCACAAACCCAAACCACAAAAGCTACCTGGAGGAAATCAATGTCACCCGGAGGAGGAGGTGCCGGCTCCACCCATCTGCTGGCCATAAAAAAGTTCAGGCGTGGGAGGTGGCAAAATTGCCGAGTGTCAGATAGGCCTCCCCAATTTCTATGGTTGAAGTATGGGCTGGATGTGAAGATGCTGGCGGTCCTGAAGCCGGAGGCCTTCGATCGGGGTTCAGACAAGCTACCGGATGCACATGCACTGAAGTATTTGATCAGTGAGTCTTCAAGTTGCGAGGAGATAATTATAAAAAAGAAGTTTCGAGGAGTCGGTGCAAACTGGCAAGTGGATTGACTTGAAGTGATGCTGCCATGATCTAAGCATACTGATGGAACAGTAACCTGACATAAGCTGAAGCTGGGAGCAGTCTGGGAATAGACTTTAGTTTGCAGAAAGGTCGTAGTTTCTGTTATGTAGTTGCTGGTTTGAGTAGTGATATCTGTATTGCACTTTCCCTGATCTTTAGGTGTGCTCTGTATTAGGCAAGGTGTTTTCAGTGCTGTCGACAGAAGTTGGGTAACCCCATGAATACTGTAAAGTGTAAACCGTTTAGACAGTCTTCTAGTTACAGTTAAGACTGGGGAGAGATCCCTGAAACTCTTTAAATATCTATATATATGGTCGAATGGTGGAGTACAGAACAGTGGCAATACTAAATTTATGAGATTTCTATGACAGGAATTTATCAGATTACACAAGGCACAAACACTCAACTGTGGCCATACAGGTTCCTTCCATGCATACTTAACAAGTAATTTCGCTCTCTGTGGACAGCTACAAATTAAAACTGAACCCCCACCCCCACCCCTATCCATGCCACACAGACGCTCGTGCCCGCGCACATACATCCGCTTCCGCTGTAATAAAACTGTTGCTAACTATGGTTTTACAATCTGTATTATCTCTCGACTTTCAATTCATTTAGCGATACATGAAACAAACCAACAGGAGTGTTTGAATCTAGGCAAGCTTTGTAAATTTTCAATGAAGATAATTACATAACTTTTCAAATGATCCATAGCCAAATGAAAATTTCATTTTACAAAGAAAGGCAATGGAGGGGGCATATAAACCGGGCCAGTTTAGAATCTAAAGCATTAAATCACTGCTAACTTGTGCATCTTTTCTAATTCAATTGTGATGGATTGGCTCCAATGTAAGGCGCGCCTTCCTAGCTGCTTCGCATGATCATATCTGATCTTGGATCATCTTTTCTTCTAATTCAATTGTGATGGATTGGCTCCAATGTAAGGTGCGCCTTCCTAGCTGCTTCGCATGATCATATCTGATCTTGGATCATCTTTTCATTTGACCTTTTTTTGAAGATTTTTTCTTAATTGAATTCTTTTTGACTAAATCATCATTTGCCAATTTGACCATAGCCAAGCTTCTATGCATATTCGTCGAAATGTAGCAGCTTTGTGTGTCTCAAAAAAAAGTAGTAGCTTTGCAAAAGGACTTCACAAAGGACATCATGCTCAATCAGAGTGATAGTTTCCTTGCAAGAGTGCAATGCTGATGTTCAAGGTAATTTGAAAGATAGGGATTCTGAGCATGTTCCAAATAGTTTACCTGCCAGACTCAGTCGACCTAGGAATAAATGGAGTGATCACATAATACCCATTCTCTGTCACACCCGAGATGCTCCGAGAGCGAGGCCCGACGAATACCGACTTCTCCTCGTCGAAGTCACCCTCGCACACAATTTTTCGGAACTCCAGTGCTGCCGGATCACGAACGGCGTCGGATGAGGCGACCTCGTTCCACGCCACAGGATCCATCTCCAGCCTCCGTGTCCTGTAATCCAGCATCTCTATCTGAGGTCGAGCAGGAAACTGCACACGGTAAGGTCTCGAAAGCCAACAAAATGAAGCAGGAAGTAATGAGCGCGCGTGCGCGGTATGACCTTCTCCTGCCTCCGGAAGAGCTGCCATGTGCCGAGGCCGAAGGTGATGGCGCCGGGAGCGAAGAGGAAGAGTTTGGACCACGCGCTGGCCTCCTTGCCTGCCCCTGCGAGTGGGACGCGACACGATCTGCTGGTGATTCGCAAGGCATTTCGGAAGACGATGATTGTTAGGGTAGATGGATACCTGGCGGCGGCGGCGCGGCGGGAGGACGCGATGGAGGGGGAGGTGCTGGTGATGAGGTGTGGGAAGTGGAGGCGCGGGAGGGGAGGAGGCAGTGCTCGCCGCCGCCGCGCAGGCGGAGGCGGAGGTGCTTGGAGAGCGATGCCGCCATCTCTGAGGTCCAGGGGGTTCGGTCGTTTGGACTTTGGAGTTGAACCGGGAGAAGGCCAGCAGCCACATAGCAGAGACCAGAGAGAAAATTTTGCTTTTTCTTCGTTGAAACAGAGTTTCGAAAATGTGAACATTATTAGAAATCATATGTTCTTTGCTTACATGTGAAGTGTGTTTGCTTGGATTTAAGATTTTGGATTGACAAAATAGTGGAATACCCTTGTGGCTTGAAGATTAGAAAAGCACTTCGAACAGTATAGGATTTGCCTAAACCGAACTAAGAGCAACATAGAATTTCATTTATATGAGCACAAAAAGGAGAGGTACAAAGCTGGAAAACTTAAAACGCACTTACATCGAGTGCTTGAAAAAATAACTTACTCCTTTTCCAAAATTATAAGTCTGGACCTTTTCGAAAATAGGATATCCAAAACATAGGAACGAGAGAAAAAAAAAATGATTAGAGCATGTTTGGGATACAGAAATTTTACAAAAATCAGTTTATTTTCACGTGGAAAACATAGAAACAGGGAAAAATACCCATACTCCAAAGAGGGCCTTGGAGTTGCATCTCACTTGCTATCTTTACATAAATTGAAAATGCGGAAAATTCTCTAATGGAGCATTTCATACACCACATGAGAAACACGCGACTTAGAAAAGAGAGAGAGACACAAATGAAAGTCTTTATTAAGAGGTTGAACCACATGTTAGATTTCCTCCAAAATTCCTATAGCTTTGATTATCCCATAGGAATTTTGCAAGCCTTTGTTCCAATGTAGGTCGTCCGTTCGGACGGTGCCGACGGTGGGCCGTGATGTAGCCCAACAACCACATCTTATCGGCTCATCCACTCGCCCCCTACCGTTCTAAAAGAAAAAAGAAAAAGCTCACCTCACCGCAACACCACGACAGCTCTCCGCAAAGTGCTCCGCTGCGCGGCCTTGGCGATGGCGCTCTCCACCACGCCTCCCTCTCCGTCGCGCCTCCGTTCCGCTGGCCGCCATCTCCTCCGCGCCAAAGCACGGTAGCTCGTCTTTCTCCCTCTCCACCGCGCCTCCCGCCCGCCACGGGCTTCTCCAGCGCACGAACCCGCCGCAGCCTTCTCCACGGGACTTGTTGCGGCCTTCTCCACCGGAGCAGCGAGCTTCGCGCCACCGGCGAGCTCTCACCAGTGAACTCCACGCGCCGACGAGCCTCCATTTCCAAGCAGCAAGGAGATGTTGCGCTTAAAGCGCATGTTGCAAGCGTATGTTTCAAGTGTTTCAGATGTTTTCAGAGGTATGATGCAAATGTTTCATATTGATGTTGCAAAAGTAGATCGGGATGCGTTTGTTCAAAGTGTTTCATCTGTTTCGGACATATGTTGCAAGCGTTTTGATCTGGATGTTGCATATGATTCACACATATGTTGCAAGAGTATCTTCTGAATGTTTCAGCTATTTCATTCTTATGTTGCAGTAAGTATTTTTATGTTGCAAGTGTTTTATCTGGATGTTGCATATGTTTCACACATATGGTGTAAGTGTATGTTCCAAATATTTCATTTGCTTCATACTTATGTTGCATTCAAGTGTTTTATGTTGTAAGTATTTCGTGTTTTCAGAGGTATGTTCAGAGAGTTATAGGGGCACGGGTCGGGCACTGGGGAAAGGGGCGCGGCGAGCCGGGGGGCGGCAGATGGGGCGCACGACGTGCCTGGGGTCCTACGGACGAGGCGTGCTCGTCCTCATTCGGGCTCCCGGGTCCCGCCCACGCTGAGAGAGGAGGGGGTCAGGTGGAAAGAGTGGCGGGCGTAGCCGGGGTGTGAGTGCGGGGCGGGGCAAGGCAGACGAGGGACGAACGTGCGCGTGCAGCAGCAATACGACGCAGCGGCAGGCCCGGGCGGGCGGGTTGGGGCAGCAACATGCGTGGGGCGTCCGAACGCACTCATATGCTCCGAACGTTCGGGCGCTAGTAAGTCCCTCTCGTTCCGAAGGGCCACATAGGAAAAATCCGTATAAGTTTACAATCCTATAAAATATTCATTCGTGAATCCTTTATTACAAAGAGGCCGTACTCGTTTTGTTCTAAGTAGCACTTCTAATTTTGATCAAATTTATAAAGAAAATACATAAATAAGTACAATATCTAACACATCAATATGTACAACATCAAGTTTGCTCCATTAAATTCTCCGTAAAATGTCTTGATAGTACAATTATTTGAACTCATAAATGTCAGTATACTTTTCTAAAAATGTAGTCAAACCTAGAGAAGTTGGACTTCCACAAACCTGTATGAACTTTGAACAGAGGAAGTAGAAGACAGCGCTAAAAAGAAGTGCCATGTAATCAAGCCTCGAAATAATTTCTCTGATACAAATGCTCTAGTTTCCTCCACAGTTTCTATATTTCAAAAGGCAATTAAACAATTTCCCCGTCTCACCTCTCGTGGTACATGTATTTCACAGTTAAAAACAATTAGATGTCGGGATAATCATTTTCGTTATTTAACTGCACTTGCTTTTCACCAACGTTTATTTACTGCATAAACAACACTTCATTCTGATTTAAAGTAAACAATGTGAAACAAATCGCACAGCTCAAATTGACCAAGTATGGAACACAGAAGGCAGCCTCCTGTAAGTTGTAACAGAGCACGGGCGTGCACAGTACCAGACGCAGTCCACCAACATACTGCCAAACCAGGTTAACAAAATTATGAACACAACATCCCTGATCAATACCTCTTGCGTAATTTACAGCTCCAATGCTATGCGACATGCAAAAAGAGGGAGACTGGAATGCGCTTTAAGAGCTAGTACAGATTTAAGTTCAATTCTTCTTTTTCGAGTGCTTCACCAGCCAGTCAATGACAGAATCAATGTTGGTCGAGTTCTTGCATGATATCATGAAGCATGCCACTTCTCGGTCAGTGATTGTCTTTAGGCCCCTGCAATACCATTCACCAGGCAGTAGATGAGTACAATGTATCAAACTGATATTTTCAGAAAAAATAGTAACGGAGTGTAGTAGCTTAGCATGCACTTACATTAGTTCTGTGAAGGTTTGCTTAGGGAAAGCTTCAGGCTTGTCAATTTTATTGCCAATGACTAATAATGGGATCCCGGTCAAAGACGGCTTGCTCAAGAGGTCATGGAGCTCCCCTTTTGCAATGGCCATGTTTTCTCGATCTGCTGCGTCAACAACATACCTGCACAACCAAAACAATTTTAACATCCAACACTAGAAGTTCTCATTCCCTACTGATTTTGTATCAACTAAGACCTTCATCAGAATAAGAAAATCATGCAGCAAGTTTCAATGCAGCTAGGTATAAAATATAAAACCTGTGGAAGTAAATCAGAATAAAAAATTGTACACCTGGCACAACTTCCAGCTCATTGTTTCAGAAAAAAATAACAGAAAGTCAAAAACAGATAAAAATGCTTCATCATTATCTACATATATAAAAGAAAAATAGCAAAGGATTGAAAGAAATAAACAATGCACCACCGCCATCATACACGAAAAAGCAAAATAAAAAATGGGCAACAAATAAACAGGATCATCAGTATCAGTATATATTAAAAAAGCAAATCAACAGAAGCATATAAACATATAATCAAGACATCACATGACAACTAAGTTACAGACTGGCATAAAGCAAGCTAACTCTCATTCTGACCACAAAGACAACTAAAATATAAACCAAAAGGAAGAGAAGTAGGCTATGAGAACCTTCAAGAAAGCGTTCAGAAAAGTAGGATAGTTAATAAAGAAATTGTAAATAAATTGATAAATCGTACTATCAGAATGATATGAACACTGTATTACCAAAATAATAGACGTGTGCAAGAAGCCACAACTAAGCATGACAGCTGGTGAGCATTAGTGCTATTCCTACTGTAAATGGCAGAATAGGAATGAAATACATACACAATTGCAGAAACCGCACGGCAGTATCTCTCCCACATGCTCCGGAATCTTGGTTGGCCTCCAAGATCCCACAATTTTATCGTCACATTTCCTTTGGTAACCTTTCTCATATTGAATCCTACAGTAGGGATCATATCCTCACTAAAGCCTCCAGTCTGCAAAAATACATGTTTATCAAGGATAAATATATTTCATCATATGTCCAGTACATGAGTGGTACCAAAAGAATGCCTAATACTTACAGCAATGACGTTCACAAGTGACGTTTTCCCAGCATTTTGGAGCCCTATCAAGGAAAGCTCCATCTCTTGCTTGAAGAAGAGGCTGTAGATGTAAAAAAGTAGAAAACTGTTATTCAAGCAGACAAGCTCCTTGAATCAAAACGAACGGAGGATTACATCAGTTCATCTGTTTACAAGTGTTACATATGTCAAAGTAATGCTCAGCTACCCAACAAGTGCATGTGCAAGACATTCTTAGAATGCAAGCACTTTGGTATTTTTATGCATCAAGTCCAAAGCCAACCTGGATGGTAGGTAGAGATGAAATAAATCGTCTATACTGGTAGCTATACTAGATGCCAATGAATGAAGTACAACAAATAACTACCAGCAACAGGTTAATCCTGGAGTACCACCGAGAACTTACTGGCGCTAATCAATACTTTTGCATGGTATGGAACCCAAGAGAGCAAACTATAGCAAAAAGGCGCTTGGCAGGTATTCAGGATAACAAGACAATGCAAAACATGATAATCAACATAGAATAAATGAACCCATTTATCCTTTTGAATAAGCGATATTCACGAATTTCATGTCTTCGATTTTGATCGGCACGTTCAACTAAACCCTTAAAGCCCTTTCTGTTGAGGGGAAAAAAAGGCTGATTGGCATGTTTAATAGATAGCCCGACGATGATACGGCAGTTCATAAGCAAAGGTGCCAAATCTCAAGTTTACTGATGGAAAACAACCGCATGAACCCAATCCTTTCCCCCTAATAGGATCACGCTGTAATAATCACATTGCTACACGCCAGAAGCTTTCCACAAGCAAGCTGCAACTTCACTGCGTCCGTAACAATCTTAACGAATCTTGATAACAAAACCAGAAGAACTTTCAGATCTCCTACCCGCCGTCCCTCGCCATCCCCCGCACCCCAGCCGCGCAATGCGCAGCAGATCAATCCGACGAAACAGACCAAGGGAAGAGCATCGTCGTACCTGCGGAGCCAGTTGAGAAAAGCCTCCCAGAACCCCATGGCGCCGGGTCCTTCTCGGCTCCGGGGAGCTGCGCGGTCCGGTTGCCGGCGGCGAAGAAGGCGGAGGGGATCGAGCGGGGCGGCGACGGGTTAAAGGGCGCGGCGCAGGGGGATTTGGTGGTGGCCTCCTGTTGCCCGCGTTTACTTTATTTGGAGGCGGAGGGCGACGCGGCGGTGGATGGGGCGGGGGACGAGGGAGCGACAGGGAGGCGAGGGCGCCGCGACCGCGAGTACAGCGAGCAGCGGCGATGCGTCGAGGCGAGGGAGGCGAGCGAGGGGTATTATTGGCGTCCGCTCCGCCAATCATACGCGCTCGCGTGGCCGAGCGTGATAGGGCGTCCAACCACGAGTGCCGTTCCGTTTCGGCGTCCGCTCCCGTCGCCAACGGGATTTCAACTCATAGCTGGACTGACTGGTCGGGCGTCCAACCACGAGTGCCGTTCCGTTTCGGCGTCCGCTCCCGTCGCCAAAGGGATTCCAACTGATGGCTGGACTGACAGGTCATCGTATCTATCTGGAGCTGCTTCTGCTCAGGATGAGAATTGAGAACTCGCCCCGTTTTTAGGGGTTTGGTGGCCTGGGCCAATTATCGTGTAGGCTTGAAGTGGGCCTACGAGTGAAACCAGCGAAGAAGGACGAGAAAGGGCCCGGCCCGATGGGCTCGGTTCCTGTTGAGTTCCATCGGCGTCCGTGCCTGAGCTGTATTTGTGTCCCGAGGCGTGCACGGGCATACGGCCACGTACCACGCCGTAATCCGTCCTGGTGAAACATTACGCCGGACGCACGAGGGATCGGGGAGTTCTTTGCGCTAGTGGCCGGTCCAGGGTACACTTCTTGTTCCAAACAGTGGAGCTCCTCGGAGCGTATTCTCGATAATAATCCTCGGATCGGGGAGTTTTTTACGCCGGACCCAGCTTCTTGCAGCTCTGGTTAACGAAGTAAATCGTCGCCAGGGAGGTCAGCAGAATGACTTCCAAAGGAAGCTGGAAGGATTTCTGAAGCTAAAGCCACCAACCTACGATGGCACCGACCTTGACCCGCTTGTGGCCGATGACTGGCTCAAGGAGATGGAGAAGAAGCTTGACCTCACTACTTTCACCGACGATGAGTGTGTCGGAGCTGCCACACACCAACTCACAGGTGCCGCACACGCCTGGTGGGACAGTTTCAGTGATTCCCATGAGGACCCTGCTAACATCTCGTGGGATGAGTTCGCCGAAGCATTCACTGAGTATCACATTCCCAAGGGTATCATGGAGGCCAAAGCTGAGGAGTTCCGCAATATCAAAATGGGAAAGGACAGGGTGACTGAGTACACTACTCGTTTCACCAACCTTCTACGCTATGCACCTTCTTATGTTGTGAACTCTGAGAAGGAGAAGTTATACTATTACCGCAAGGGACATCAAGCTGAAGTTTGGTGGTATTGAGAGTAACACGTTGCGTGCTTTGGTGGATCGCTGCATCCAGATTGAGAAAGATCGTGCTGAAGCTGGAGAAGAGTATAGGGAGAGGAAGCGTAAGCCCGAGGAGTCTTTCCGTGGCCGTGATCGCTAGAGGTTCTGCAGAGATGCACCATCCAGGGAACGCTCTTGCCACAACAGGGATGACAACCCTGGATCGAGTAGGGGTAGTGGAGGCTACACCACCAAATACTTCTGCCCTGCTCAAGATCGTTACACCCGGGACCGTTATGCTCAAGACCATAACACTCAGGACTGTTTCAACCGTTCCCGCTCTGTAAATGAATGCCCAGCACAGAACTGCTCCGCACCAAGCACTGAAAACTGGAAGGCACCCGCGCCAACCCCTACAGGCAGTACGCCTTTCACCTGCTTCGCTTGTGGCCAACCAGGTCACAAAGCCGCTGAGTGCCCACAGAACTCAGCTGCTCAGAAGTCTCAGTTCAAGGGATCTGCTACCCGTGGACGTCTCAACCATCTGGATGCCGAGGAAGCACAGGCTGCCCTTGACGTTGTGTACGATATGTTTTTAGTTAATGGCAATACTGCATCAGTTCTATTTGACTCTAGAGCAACTTGTTCTTATATATCATCCAAGTTTGCACGAGAGCATGACCTGCCTATAACCCCACATGAAAAGCCTGTCATCACCAGCTCACCTTTAGGAAACCTAAAGTGCACCCACATCTGTAAGGGGGTGAGTCTTACCATTGAGGGTCTTATCTTTAAAGCCGACCTAACCTTGTTACCTTCCACAAACCTAGATGTCAACTTAGGTATGGATTGGCTAACCATTTACTGAGGTATCATATCATGTTCACCTAGATACGTCCAAGTGACCCACCCATCGGGCCAAGTTATTAGATGTGAACCCCAGTCCGAAAAGTCCACTTCCATCCTATGTGCCCTTAAAGCGAGTTCAGAATCACAGAAAGAAGAGAAGATAGTTCATGATGTGCCTGTGGTCAGAGATTATCCCGATGTATTCCCTAAAGAATTACCGGGTATGCCACCAGACCGTGATGTAGAGTTCATCATTGATCTTTTACCGAGAACCGGACCCATTGCCAAGAGACTCTATCGCATGTCAATTGATGAACTGGCTGAGCTCAAGAAACAGCTTGATGAGCTCATCTCGAAGTGATATATCAGACCCAATGCTTCACCCTAGGGATCCCCTATTCTATTTGTTAAGAAGAAGGATGGCTCAATGAGAATGTACATTGATTACCGGAACTTGAACGCAGTCACCATCAAGAACAAGTACCCCCTGCCAAGGATCGATGATTTGCTTGATTAGCTTCGAGGTGCCAAGTATTTCTTCAAGATTGATCTTAGATCTGGCTATCATCAAATAAAGATTCAAGAGAGTGACATCCCAAAGACAGCTTTTGTGACTAGGTATGGGCAGTTTGAGTTCACCGTGGTGTCCTTTGGACTCACGAATGCTCCCACATACTTCATGAACATGATGAATAAGGTTTTCATGAATGAGCTGGATAAGTTCGTGGTAGTATTCATTGATGACATTCTTGTTTATTCACCCACCGCCGAAGAACATGAACATCATCTGAGAACCGTGCTTGAGAAACTAGCCCAACATCAGCTCTATGTAAAGTTCAGTAAATGCGAATTTTGGCTACAGGAAGTTGCCTTCTTAGACCATGTACTATCAGCTGAAGGTGTCGTAGTTGACTCGGCCAAGATTGAAGCTATGAAAGAGTGGGATCAACCCCATAATGTGACAGAAATTAGAAGTTTCTTGGGATTGGCTGGATATTATCACCGATTCATTGAGAACTTCTCCAAGATAGCCTGTCCAATGACCAACCTTCTGAAGAAGACTAAGGAGTTTGAATGGACGCTCGAGTGTGAGCAAAGCTTCTAGGAATTGAAACAAAAGCTTACCACAACTCCTGTGCTAGCATTGCCTGATATCAGCAAAGATTTCATGGTCTATTGTGATGCATCCTATCAAGGACTTGGTTGTGTACTGATGCAAGATGGAAGAGTGATAGCATATGCATCTCGATAGCTAAAAGAACATGAGAACCGTTACCCTACTCATAATCTTGAGTTAGCAATAGTTGTGCATGCCTTGAAGATCTAGAGACACTACTTGATAGGCAACAAGTGTGATATCTATACGGATCATAAGAGCTTGAAGTACTTTTTCACTCAGGAAGATCTAAATATGAGGCAATGCCGATGGCTAGAGTTGATCAAGGACTATGATCTGGAAATTCACTATCATCCGGGAAAAGCTAATGTAGTCGCAGATGCCCTCAGCCACAAGAGTTACTGTCACACTTTGATCACTGAATCCATACCACATGAGCTCAAGGAAGAGATTGATGATTTCCAACTAGAGATACTACCGCATGGCTTATTAAATGAGCTCTATATACAGTATGATCTCACAGATCGCATCCATCAAGCTCAAAAAAGTTGTGAAGAGATCGAATATCTCCATGGTTTGATGAAACTAGGCTATAAGACCAACCACCAAGAAGACAAACAAGGAACCATCTGGTTCAAGAACAAAGTCTGTGTTCCATCTGGCCCAGTACTACGAGAGGAAATTCTATTAGAAGCTCACGATTCTAAGTATTGTATTCACCCTAGAAATTCAAAGATGTATCAAGACTTGAAGAAACACTTTTGGTGGAAAGGCATGAAGACAGACATTGCAGGACATGTGGCATGATGTGACACCTATAATAGAGTCAAGGCTGAACATCAAAGGCCTACAGGATTGCTAAAGCCTCTTGATGTTCCTGAGTGGAAGTAGGAGAGCATGTCCATGGATTTCATAGTTGGATTGCCCCATTCACAGAAAGGCAATGATTCCATCTGGGTGATTGTTGATCGTTTGACCAAGATTGCTCACTTTGTACCAGTTAAGACCAAGACCAATGCCGAAAAATTGGCAGATCTATATGTTGAGCATATTCTCAGACTGCATGGAGCTCCCTCTAGTATTGTATCTGATCGTGGTCCTCAGTTTGTGTCCTGATTCTGGGAAGCTCTGCACAAGTCCATTGGAACCAAACTTGATTTCAGTACCGCTTACCACCCACAGACAAATGGACAAACTGAACGAGTAAATCAGATTTTAGAAGACATGCTTTGTGCTAGTGTACTAAATTATGTCTCTGATTAGGAGAAATGCCTACCCTATGCAGAGTTCTCTTACAACAACAGCTACCAAGCCAGTATCAAGATGTTGCCATTTGAAGCTCTGTATGGCAGACCTTGTAAGACACCTTTGATGTGGTCCCAACTGGGAGAAAGATCGTTCTTTGACTCCGCTAAGATTCAAGATGTTGAAGGAGTTGCTCAAGTGAAGGAGAACTTGAGGATTGCTCAAAGTCGATACAAGAGCTATACTGACAAAAGAAGAAGAGAACTTGAGTTCAATGTGGGAGACTTTGTCTATCTCAAGGTATCTCCGCTATGTGGAACTGTCAGATTCCATGTGAAAGAAAAGCTTGCCCCTAGATTTGTTGGCCCATACAAGATTTGCAAGAGGATTGGAAAGCTCGCTTACAAACTTGAGCTACCTAAGGAATTGGTGGGTGTATATCCCGTATTCCATGTCTCACAGCTACGTAAGTGTTTGAGAGTGCCTAATGAAGTAGTTCCAACTAATACACTTGACATTCAAGACACTCTCGAGTATAAAGAATATCCTATAGAATTCTAGAAAGAGATACCAAAGAGACCCGAAGCAAAACTATTCCTATATGCAAGATCCAATAGAGCAACCACACTGAGAGAGAAGCACATGGGAGAAAGAGTCTGACCTCTGGCTATGATACCCTTACCTCTTCGAAGAGTACGTTACGCTTTAATCTCGAAGATGAGATTCTGTTAAGGGGGTAGGACTATAACAACCCAAAAATCCACACACTAAAAATCACAACTACAAAATTTTTGCTGTTACCCCATGCAATGTTGAGTGACATCTGTAGGAGCCAACCCTAGGAGTTGCATTAGTTGTAAATCAACTAAACAATTTCATGAGCATGGCATGTCATCTGTTAATTATGTTTGTTTAAATACTAACAAATAAAACATAGCATACATTGTTAACTCAAATGGTGATTTGGATTTTCATTTGTTTTAAGTAATGCCTAACAACTCCTTTAAAGAAATAAACCATAAAGTAATTATTAATCAAACCAAAGAATAAATGCTTAAAGAGGAAACTATTTCCATTTTTGTATAACAAAACTACACTTATTTTTGCTATACAAAATAGCTAAATAAATTCCTAATATATATAAAAGAATGTTGTGGGCCTCATATCTAAAACTCCAATGAATAAGGTACACCAATTTTGAATTCAAATTCCAAAATCAAATTTGAATTTTAACAAAAAGAGAAGAGAAATAAAAACAGAAAAGGAAAAGAAAAGCAGAAGGCCTGCAGCTGGCTCGGCCTGCTCGGCCCGCTAGCGCGCAGCAGCAGCCAGCCAGCCCAGCTTGCACGCGCAGCAGTAGGCTGGCCCAACTCGCTCGGCTAGCCCAGCAAGTAGCCCAGCGCGTCGCTCATGCCCGCGCGCCTCCTAGCTTCGCTTGCTGCCACTGCCATCGGACCCCACACGTCAGCCACACCTCGCCATAGTGTCGTCTTCCTCCCCACGCCGGCACCGCCTCCGACCGAGACCCCATTAGCCGGCCACAACGTCCTGGCCATGAGCACCGGACCTCGGTTGGAGTTCCACCGTGCACCATCACCGCGCGTGGACTCCGCCACGCCCAAAGGTCATCATTGACACATTACCCTATCGCCCTCTAGCCGTATGAATGGGAACAGGGCACCTAGACCCCCTGGAACAACCCCTAGCTGTCCCGCCGGCGAGCACCGCCATGACCAAGCCGCCGACCACCGTGGCCAATGCCCTAGGAAGCCCTGGCCACCACCTAGACCCCACCATCGTGTTCGCCATGGCCTAGGGAAGCTTTTCCCCACCTTAATTGGATGCTAGCGCCGCCATAGGAGCTCATCGGTGAGCACACCACCGGTGGGAGCACGCCGGGGATGGAAACAGAGGACTCCCCTCGCCGGCCGCACGCGCCTGCACCCGGTGCACATGGACTAGGCCAGAGGGATGAAGGGTGGACTCGGTCCACTGAAGACCAGCCAACGGTCCATGGACCGTGAACATGAGTCCACTGTGAACCACGCAGTATGGGCCGAACGGTAGACGAAGCCTAGTGGGGGCCCTTGGCTACGATGTGGCAGTGCCACAGCATGCCATGTGTCTGGGCCAGCTCGGCCCAAATCCAGCCCCATCCAGGCCCACCAAAGCCTAGTTGAGGCCCAACCTAGTTGACCGTTGACCGGTCAATGTTGACGGTTGACCTGGCCCCACATGTCAGCGACACAGGGACTCCAGACCCACTTGTCAGTAAGTGACGTCATGCTGACGCCATGACGACATCACGCGGGTCCCACCTATCAGTATCAACATAGTCGAGGTGACATCATGCTGATGTCATGATGACGTCAGCTGCTGACGTCACACAGTCCTGGCCCCACACGTCAGTAACTACGAACCGTTGACTCACCCGTTGACTTGACGTTGACTTTGACCGGCCCCACAAGTCAGTGACCCAAGAGCCTCTGGCCCCACCTATCAGAATCGATGACGTTGATGATGTCATGCTGACATCAAGAGGACGTCAGCAGGACCCCACTTGTCAGCTCAGAGCTGAGCCAATGACGTCATGCTGATGTCAGCATGCCATGTGGACCAGTCACAGCATGACACGTATCAGTCCAGGATTAATTCAGCCTTTTTCTATTTTTAGAGATGATTTAAACTTCGGAAATTCATAACTAATTCATACGACCTCAGAAAAATACGAAACTAGGACCAAAATTCATCTAAAATCAAGCTTTACACAATGAACCCATGTTTGAGTGCATTTGGCTCTTTTGAATTTTCATTACTTCTTTGTGCTACTCTATAGACGTCGCTAACACGACTATAATGCGATCGTTGTAGACTCGGAGGAGAACCAGACGGATGAGGATCATGAGTACCGTGAGAAGAACGGAGATGACTACACTGAAGGTGCCACATCACACCCAATCTCGTAGCACCTATTACGCATGGCTAATATAGAACTGCTATTGCTTTACTTACTGTTATAATCATACAATGATAGGACTTGCATGGTAGTATGCTTACTTAATGGCCTTTACCTTGACGCAACCTTACCCCTGCATACCCTGCTATTAGGCTAGACACACGCTTACTGCTATATATCATTGCTCACACTTCTACTACGCTTATACTATATTAATGCATGGTGGAAACTGGTGTTATCTGGACTATGGAGAGAGTGCTATGTGTGTGACTTGGGTGTGTGGAGGGTGAGGGTTGTGTTGACCAAGTTGGAGTATACAATGAGCCTGGGGCAAGTCTTGCCATGGGGTGCTACCTAGGCACCCCTAGAATAGATACCTATGGTGGGTAAATGGTATATGAGGTGGTCCTGGGTGTGAACCTATGATGGGAGGAGCCCGAGATGGAGGTGCCGTGGTGGCATGATAAATGGAAACCCTAATGGAGACATTCTGGCTTGGTCAACCCTAAGGACTTACTAGTACTCAGATTCACCAAGAAGCCTTATGTACCACTCGCCCTATATGGTGTGGGATGGCCGGACTACTTGGTAGGATATTGCCACTACTACTAGGTTGATAACAGATAGTGTAAGGAGGTACGGGGCATGGAGGATTTCCCCCACACCCTTCTGAGACTTCGTGGAGACCTTGTGGACCTAGCTTATGACTCATAGTTTCAGCCACCCCAGACTAGACTTGGGGTATACCAGGGCTGAATGGTAGAGTGGCACTATCCTAGGCTAGCAAGTGGCCGGAATTAGCCCAGTTGACGATGGTCAGCGAAGAAGGCAGATCTTGTGGTTATGTCAAACCTCTATAGAGTGTATGATTGATCGATCGATACATGTGCCGACTTGTCAGCTATGGACCTTTCCTAGGTTTCACTTAAACTAGATAGTGAGATGAGTCCTTCTCTTATTCCCATGTGAGAGAGTATCGGTCGTAGCCAGGGGCTACAGGCCTTGAGGCAGTGCCGAGAGGGAGTTGGCCTGTCGACTGAGCGATGGTATGGTGATGATGTAGAGATGGTGGTATATCGATCATAGGATTGAAACCTGGCTCTAAAAAGGGAATGGGGTGGAATGGGTGTGGAATGGTGTTAAAACTTGACCAACTATTATTATTTACTTGATATGCTAAAACATAGGAAACCCTAGCCTTATAGGTTCCTTTTGATTATATCCAACTTGCATCCAATTTCCACAAAACAATGCTCATAGGATGGGAGTGGCCAGTACAAATCATACTGATAAATTTTGGCACATAGGTTCTACTGAGGAGTATAGCTCCGAGGAGTTTGACGGTTGAGGGGTTCGTGCCTACGCTTGAGTTTGGCGATCTTATCTTCAAGCTATTCTGAATGAATGCTACTTTGATTCCACCAATGCGGCAATGTAATAAGTTATGTAATTCCGCACTATTTGTACTCTGATATTATCATTGTATGGATGTGGTATTCAACTGGAAATTTGGGTAATATGATCTACAACGGTCTTATTACACTTCGACTCTGTGAATTTCCCTTCGTGGAAATCAGGTCGTTTCAACATTAACAAACATATTAAACAACTTTACTAGGAAAATAAGTAAGTTCTATGTATGGACTCACTGCCCTCGTCTTCTATGCCTGCTAGCCTTGTGACTAGGTTCTTTGCAAACAGAGTAAAGATTCCTGCCACGGGTCTTGTTGAAGTCTCCCCCTCCATACATGTCTTCATCATATCCTCTTATAGTGTCCATGTCCCCCTTGAGTCACTTCTTCTTCCTCCTACCCTTTCCTACCTTCGTTAGGTCTAGATGCGGCATGAGTCATAACCATGATAAGGGGGCCACTGTGTTGGGTCAAGGTATAGCTCGAAGTTCTTCTCCCATATACTAAGGGTGTTCGAACGGAGATACAAGGGTGACATGTATGGCAGACCCTCGAAGTCATATCCATGGACCCTGTAGGCAGTGATCATGTGAGAGCAAGGGGCATGCATGATCTGAGGGACGTTGCAACTACACTCTACTTTGTCAAGATCAACTCGGTAGTTCTGTCCACCATAACGTTCACCGCCCAAGCTTGTGTCACCCTTCCCCCGTACACTAAAGACATGTTGACGAGGTCCATATGGCTTGGCGGTCTGCTGCTTGGCCAGTTCCTTGGCCTCCTTCAAATGTTCTGCTCCAGTCTTTCCAAATCACCCAAGCTCAGCTATATTCCTTTGCGTAGGGTCCCACCTCTTGACAAAATATTCGTTGCACTTATGAAAGGAAAACTCAATAATTCCAGACACAGGCAACGATCAAACTCCGGTGAATACACAGTTGAAATACTCTGACGAGTTGGTGGTCATGATGCCATACCTAAAACCACCCTCATCATATGCTAACACCCACTTAGCCTTCTGTTCCATCTACGCCTCTAACCAGGTCTTGCCCACTTCGTTTACCATCTTGTCTAGTTCTCTCTTTGTCTCCTTGAACTGGTGCTCCGTACGTACACAACATAGAGCATTTACCTTATCACAAATCTCCTTCTTCCTCTGATGTCACTAGAAATTAGCATCAAAATGTTGCATGCACCATCTATGCACTAGAGATGGAAACCCATCTATATGTTCACCTATAGCATTAAGAATCCCTAAGTGATAGTCCAAGATCAAACATATAGTGCGAGATGGGCCAAGCACATGTACACGTAGAAGCCGCATGAACCATGACCAAGATTCATTGTTCTTCCCCTCTACCAAGGCAAAAGCCATGGGTACTATCTGGTCCTCCAGATCAACAGCAGCAACCATCATCAAGGTGCCCCTATACTTTTCAATCAGGAAAGTGCCATCAACAAGTATGACTAGGAGATAATACCAGAATGCATGTTCCGTCTACGCAAATGACCAGAACACATGATGTAGGACATGCCTCAATGGGTCCTCAAAATACATCCCTCTAGTGTCTATAAACCACTCCAAGTCAGGGTTGTAGTAATGCATTACACACAATATTTGGGGAACCCTGTTGTACGCTTCCTCCCAACTACCCCAACGAATTGCTAGGGAAATTTGCTTAGCACACCAAGCCTTTCCATACTTCACATCATACTTAACAAATATGGATATGGACTCTTGTAAGGAAGACACCGAAATATCATTATTGTTATCAACAAACCCCAATATACGACGGGCAAGGTAACATGCAGTGAGTTGCTAATGATTTTCATTCCCCTTATTTGATAGGCAAGTGTGGGGTTGGACCACTTTAGTTATCCTCCACTTGTCATCACTTTATCTCTTTCGTGCATTTAACCTCCACATATAACCATTTTTGCATGTCATGTGGTACCTCAACTCCTTGTTAGAATGAGTAACTTTGTAGGGCCTATGGTGATAGACAGCATGGTCTTGAAGGAACAACTTCATCTTTGGCATTGTATTGAATATCATCCCCTTCTCAAGGATTACATTCTCGTGGTCATACAATGATTTTCTATACATCTATAGACCGATGTCACAAGCTATCATATCCATCATGCTGACATCCCTATAGTTCAAAATGACACTGAAAGATACATTCATCGACCTCAGTTGCATAAGCTCTATCGTTGTGTAAGGTTGGAGAACCGTGAATCCAACCGGGAGGCTAGGAGCGTGCAGGGATGCCACCTCTTTCTCTAGTTTAGTCATCGTTGAGGTTTGATGACCTCCATAGCCTTTCTGAGATAGATTCAGAGGAGGAGCAGGAGCAGCTAGAGCTTGATCCTCACACAAGTTTGAGGCCCACCTTGTAGTCCATGAGGAGCACTAGGCATGAGTGCCACACTTCGACCACTCATCGCTAAGGGAGAGCGGGGTGTCTTCTTCTTCTTCCTCCTCCGACGATGACGATGATGATGATGGTGGAGAGGAGGACATTGCAGGTGCTAGTGGAGCTACTAGTGGGGATGATGTTGATTGGAACACCATCTAATAGGATGAGGAGTGAGTGTTGGTCTTTCTTCTTTTCTTCTCTTTTTGGTGCTTTATGCTAAAGGGGGAGAAAATTAGAGGGGTCAACAACTTTTTCAACACCATGAAGAGGAGGTTGCTGTAGCTAGAGTCATATTCATATCCGTTTAGAGTAGTCTTCATTTGGTGAGAGTTTGAGAGTCCATTAGAAACTCTATTTATGTAATAATGCTAGTTAAGTACTTTATATATGTGTGGGATATGGACATATATTAATCTATGCTATCGCTTGTGATATAATTGTGTTAGAATGTATATCTTTATATGTATCACATGCTGTGTGGTGTCTATTCTGATCTGTAGTATTACAACAAGTGCGGTAGTGTCGCACTCTGATGTGGTAGTGCCACATTGAGTTGCAACAGCAAACCATGTTGTGCATAAACTATCATTTGCATCACGTTTTACATACCTAACATAGTGTTGACACAAAAAATATGGTGATGTGATCAACACATAACAAGCCGAATGATCTTAATGGAGTGAGCCCAAAGATCTGCTTAGCTTCAACATAAGAACGGTCGGTTTCGAGACCAAAGGCATGCTAGTCAATTTAACCCTGCAATTGACAAGGAGAGAATGATTAGTAGTTTAAGGTGGAATATGTTAGTGTTGCACCAGATAGTTCCAAATATGTGGCTCGATAGCCGATGTATAAGGCTATCGACTAAAGAGTCGATATCCGGCATGTCCATGAATAATAATATATTGATGATGGCATGAGGATAATGACCAATATTCATAGATCATGATGATTTAATAAAGGCTAATCAACCAAAACAAGTATAATTGTAAAAGCCTTTCGTAACCAATATTCATAGATCTAGCATGGAAGCATAATCTATCGGCTAAAATAGCCGATTCAGGTAGAAAAAGGATTATAGCATGTGAGCATGTGAATATGTCAGTGTTGCTCTAGATAGATCCAAATATGCGGCTAAACAGTCGATTCAATAGGGCTATCGACTAAATAGTCGATATCCGACATATCAGTAAAGCGAGGATCGCTGAATTGAAAATTATCGGCTAATATCAATGATGATGGTACAAATTCAAAATAACCGATACTCATGGGTCATAGCAATTTTATTATGATTGATTAATCCAGACAGAACAAGTACAATTCACCCAAATATAAGTAATATAAAGAAACATTATCAGCTAGATGGATATAACCAGTGTAAAGCACTAAGCTGATAAGTTTAATGAGAAAGGATATAACATGCAAACAAATTGACTGTCTAGTACAAATGAATCTACAAATGCTTTGAATCTAATCTGTTATCATCAACAGTGAGGTTCGATCGGATCGCTACAGCTATGATAATAATAACAAACTAAAGCTAAAGAATCTATAAAACCATCTATATATTGATAGGTTCATGAAAAACATGCTATAGACATGAAAGCATAGGCGATCGGCTAAAAACAGCCGATGTAGGCATAGTAAACAATCGCAAGACATGTCTTGACCATGAGTAAATCTATCAACCAATAATCTCTGATTTAAAGCCCTACTAGTGAGGTTTGACCGGATCGATGTAACTATGGTAGTAACGATAGATCAAATCTTACTAAGTAATAAATTTGCTCAAGATTAAAACATTCCTTTGAAAGCGTACTATGTACAATTAAGGCTGAGATGAAACAGCTGATCTAGCAAAAAGAGTCATCAAGACTAGGATCTAGGCATGACAGAGCTAGGAGATGACCAATTAAATATGATGTGATGCCGATTCATCTCTATCCTAATCGGGTAAATTGTGATATTGTCATAATTAATAAACATTAATTATAGCAAGATCGATAACTAGTGAATCAACCAAAAAACAGTAAGAAAGACTTGTTAATCCTAGTAGATTTGATAACTGGTGATATTGTATTAAATAACAAGTTATTTATTACAAGATTGATAACTTTGATCTATATTATGGTTTGTAAGAGATCAATCAGCTGATGTAGCCTTACAAACAACAATATGAATCGATAACTAACTTTTACTACAACTCGTAAGAGATCAATCGACTGATGCAGCCTTATAAGTAATAATAAAAGTCATGACAGTACTCATAGACAAGCCAGAGGTCGATCAGTCGGTGCAGCCCTGCTTGTTGAAGAACTCATCGAGTTTCTATACTACTCCTACTCCTAAGGGTTGGTGTGAAGCCAAAAAAGTAATTGTATTGATTGATTGAGAGATGATCCCTTTACAATAGGTCGTACCCTTTATATTTATAGGGATGTGCCTGGCTTTGCATACAAGAATAGTCTAACTAAAAAAATCCTACAAAGTACAAGGATCCTTTGTTAATCCTAAACTACCAAATAATATCCCCTTGATCGACGTGTGCGAGGACTCCCCCATATGTACTTTCTCATAGCCTGCATGTGTATCTTCCTTCTAGCCATATATGGGTTTCATTCCTTACTTTACATCTTAGCAAGCAAACATGGTGTACTTGGAGTCATATTTTGTGATGCCTCACCATGCCTATGATTCTCCATCTATCTGGCTCTCCTCGTTCGATGTGTCTTAAGTCTTTGTACGCAGACACGTTATTTTGCTGAGTATGTGTATGACCCCTAGCCGGCCTAGTATACACATATACAAGATACACATCCTTGCTTCTCATCGCTGATGTGTACCTGGATGTCCGTATATGTGTATATTCCTTGATTTCTTTCTCTACTAGCTTGCAAGATCAAATTGATGATTTCTCTTGCACTAATCAATCTTGCATGCATGTAACTTCTTTTGCTTGCAAGCAACCATCGACCTATTTCCTTTCCTGCTTTTCCTCACGTATAAATATCCAGGTTGGCAATAATACTTCTTCTGGACTTGTCCACATAGGATCTCTGTAGTAGATTAATCAAACTAGACCGCATCTCCTTGCCAAATATTTGGTATATCAAATAACCTTTGTCTACCCGGCAATACATCATAAATGACTCAGCTTAACTGAACATGTGGCTGGCTTACAAATATGATTTTCATGTCTTCGATATCATCGGTTGATACTTTCCTCTCTAGGGTAAGTTTACCAAATTTTGGTGTCCACACACAGTATGCAACACTCCACAGGAGCATGGATGTAGGGGGAGCCCCATCACTTTTACTAAAATATGAATCTTGGCTTCTTATGCCAATTTGAGAATCCAATTCTCTATTCATATACTTAGGGGGAGGCTCTACACAAAATTGTGGGTTTTGGTGATAATGACCACGCAATTAGAGAACTAATGAGATTTATCGAGATGATAGGCAGAGAATTCATGTTCGAGGATGCTACACAAAATGGAAGAGCCCCCAATTACAAATGTAAATGGCTTCAAACTTAAAGGAGGTTTAAATTCTTTTATATTTTGAATTTGAGTATAGGAAAAAGCTATATTATAAAGGGGGACACAATGCTTAAGCTAATATGTGCTACCAAGTGCTCAAACATACACATGCATCCTTAGATTCACAGCCAAGATAGTCTACACTTCACTCTTACCCTTCTTGTCTTGCATGGTGCGGCACTGCCGCACTTGAGCCGCGGCACTACCATGACTTAAGTGACCATTGGGGGCTAGGGGTATTGAAAGCTCTAGTTTGGTTTTGGTAAATTGATGAAATCCAAAGTGCTAACCTAGTTTATCAAGTGATCATTAGATAGGTAGCACATTCCAAGTGGTGAAGCAAATGAAGATCATGACATGATGATGGTGATGCCATGGTGATGATCAAGTGCTTGAACTTGAAAAGAAGAAAAAGAAAAACAAAAGGCTCAAGGCAAAGGTATAAATGGTAGGAGCTATTTTGTTTTGGTGATCAAGACACTTAGAGAGTGTGATCACATTTAGGTTTGATAGCCGTACTATTAAGAGGGGTGAAACTCGTATCGAAATGCGGTTATCAAAGTGCCACTAGATGCTCTAACTCATTGCATATGCATTTAGGATCTAGTGGAGTGCTAACACCCTTGAAAATGTTTGTGAAAATATGCTAACACATATGCACAAGGTGATACACTTGGTGGTTGGCACATTTGAGCAAGGGTTAGGAACTTCACCAGCGGAGTGTCCACCTATAGAGTGTAGACAGTCCGACGTTGCCACCAGCGCCCTAGACAGAAAAGATGGAGGTCACTATAAGTGATCGGATGCTGGTCTCAGTTGGACCGGTGCGTCTGGTCAGTGGCAGCAGAGGGCGCGCAGCGTTAGTCTCTGACCGGACGCTGGGTCACAAACTGACCAGACGCTAGAAGGCTACGCCCAGTCCTGCTAACGTGGCAACACATAGTGTTGAGGGTGACTGACTGAATGCTACCTGTGTCTGATCAAGCATGACCGGACGCGTCATGTCGAGAAAAGTCGTCTCTAGATGCTTACTAGAAATGACCGAACGCTGGGGTTCAGCGTCCAGTCACTTTGAGCTGCTGTGTCCAATCATCACATAACCGTTGAGATCGAGCGCTCAACATTTGATGAGAGGGGACACATGGCACGCATCGCGTGACCAGACACTGAGGTCTAGCGTCCGGTCGATATGACCGAAGCGTTCAGTCACCCCGTGTTGTGCCAAGTGAAGAGGTACAATGGCTTTATTTTGTGGGAACTTCTATTTAAGTCCCATGGCCTGCTCAAGCTCACTCCCTTGGCCATTTGCATTGACATAGCAACCTTGTGAGCTTGGCCAAAGCCCTCCCACTCATCTCCATCATTGATTCATCATCTTTGTGAGATTAGGAGAGAATCCAAGTGCATTGCTTGAGTGTTTGCATCTAGAGGCACTTGATGTTTGTATTTCGCTGTGGGATTCGCTTGTTACTCTTGGTGGTTGCTGCCACCTAGATGGCTTGGAGTAGCAAGGATCATCGAGCAGAGGTTGGTGATTGTCTTTGGCTCTGATCATGGTGATTGTGAGGGGTTCTTGACCTTTCCCTGGCGGAGAGCCAAAAGGTACTCTAGTGGATTGCTCGTGGCTTGTGTGATCCTCATCTTGTGTTGGTTGTGCGGCACCCTATTGAGGGTTTGGCGTGTGATGCCAATTAGCTCATGAACCTCCAAGTGAGTGAATCGCCACAATGGGGAGTAGCTTGCCATCAAGCAAGTGAACCTCAGTAAAAAATCATTGTGTTTATTATTTGATTCTGAGGTGATTGGTCTTCATTGGTATTCATTCTTGTGATTGATTGGCTCCTTCCTCGACACGGTGGTATAAACAAATTGCTCACTCTCTTTACTTTACCGCAAACTAGTTGTCAAGCTCTTTAGTGTAGCTTGTTGTGAGAGCTTGTTAGTTTGGTTAGTGTGTCTCGTTAGTTAGCCTTTGAGAGCACATTAACTTAGTATAGTGTCATAGCTATTGTGTGGATAGAAACTATATAAACAAGAATTATGGTAGGTGGCTTGTTTTTTTAGTAGGCTAGCACAATACTTGCTTTGCCTCATAATTATCTAACCAGATTGTTAAGTGTTGTTGTAGAATTTTTAATAGGCTATTCACCCCCCTCTAGCCATTAGGACCTTACATGTATTTGTACCCTTCCTCTTCCTCTCCAATGGTACTCTACCTCTTCTTCCTAACTCTAGCTCATCCAAAACAGAGTGGACTCTCTCTCTCCCTCCATTAGTGACCTTGAGTCCTCAAGCAAATCTATTGATTTACCTATCAATCCTTGAGAGAAAAGGGTCTAAAACTCGATTAGAGAGCAGCTTCATTGATTCCTCAACTCAAAAGAGCACTTGGTTCATGTTTTGGCTGGCGGTTGTGTTTGCTACTCTTGGAGCTTGGCTCCTAGCCAGCTAGAGCATCGCCCGTGGAGCTTGCCAACTTGTGTGGTAGCTCCAGGAGGTTTATAACAATCTCTTAAAGCTAGTAAACTCACCCCTCATCTCAAGAGTTAAGTCTCTTAACTTGAGAAGGAGAAAGAGCTAGAAAACTCTAAGCCTTAGTGGCTAACCTCAACAACATGGAGGTAGGCAAGCCTTGGTGGCGAGCTGAGCTATGGGATAAATCATTGTGTCACTTGTGCTTGATTTACATTACTTGCATTTTATATTGTTGGTTGAGGTAATTTTTAGGGTTTCTAGTCAATCTACTTGTGTGTGTAGTTCCTATAACTTCTAACTCTTGACCTGTGACTATCATACCTGTAGTAGGTTGAGAAATTTCTCTGATCTAAGTTTTTGTTCACTAATTTTGAACTGACTCGAAGTTGTCTGCAGGTATGGTAGTGCCGCTGTTCTGGTTTGGTAGTGCCGCCCTCTAGAGTGGAAGTGTCGTAGGGTGAACTTGATAAAAGTTTGAGTGTTTGTTTTGACAGACCTATTCACCCTCCTCTAGGCCAACCAAAGATCCTACAAAGAGGATCACCCCAATCCACCTAAGGTGACAAGCTGGCTACCAGCGGCGGGCTTCTTCTGTGCCCAAAGTTGGAGGAGGGTTAAGGATAGGGGGTGGCAGGGGAGGAAGAGGATGGGGAGAGAGGGAGAGAGGGAGGCCGTGCCATAGGGAAGTGGCGGCTGCGTCGATGACGGGGAGGGGTGGCGACGCAGTGGGGACAGGGAGATCCTACAAGTGGTATCAGAGCAGGTTACCTCATATACACTTCACCACGTGATGTATGGAGCCTAGAGGAGGAACTAGTGGTGGGAAGCGGGTGGATGTCGACACGGACAATAGCGAGCTAAGCGCGTCGATAGCAAGCAACACCACGCTACCACATCTTGAGGCTACCGATACTGAAGGAGCTCTCAATGAGAATGAGAGAAGAAGAAAGAAAGCTAAAAAGAGAAGCAAGAGAGAAGAAGGAGGATGAGTGGTTAGAGGAGAAGAAGCAAAGGAAAGAAGAAAGAAGGCTCAAGAGAGAAGCAAGAAGAAAAATAAGAGAAGCTAGGAAGAAGAAGGAAGAAGAAGAGAAGGCAGCAAGTGCATCATCGAGCATATCAAGTAGTTCTGAAGATGGAGATGATGATGAGTCATATCAAGTGTTGAAGGGGAACAAGAAGGAGAAGAAAGGAAAGGGCAAGGCCGACAACAACAAATATGCCACCGTATTCTTTAACTATTCTTCTATTCCTATGACTAACCATGATCAGAGGTCTTTCATCAATGTGCCCGCAAGCAAGTTACCTCATTTCAATGGGACTAACTTTACCAAGTGGAAGCACTTGATGAGAGCCTATCTTATAGGTCTTCACTCTGGCATTTTGGAGATTGTTTGCAATGGATTTGAGCCATCGGTTGATTCCAAGAACCCAACACTAGAAGAGATGAGAATGATTCACCTCAATGGTCAAGCCACAAGTGTGTTGCTTAGTGCCTTGGATGGTGATGAGTACAATAGAGTGATTGAAGTTGATGTTGCCAAGCAAATATGGGACACTTTGCACCTATCACATGAAGGGGTTGACAAAGTGAGAAAGACAAGAATTGACTTGTTGATGTTAAAGCTCAATCGATTTGTAATCTTGGATGGAGAGGGGCCATAAGCGATGTTTAATAGGTTGATGACAATGGTGGGAAAGATTAGAGGCTATAGTTGTGATGAGCTAGATGATCATAAAGTTGTCAATATTATGTTAGAGGCTTATTCACCTAGAAATGAGAGCGTAGTAACTCTAATTAGAGACAAGAAGTTTGAGTACTTCACACCAAATGATGTACTTGAGAGGATCTTGACCTTTGACATACAAAGAGAAGAAGCAAATGAGAGGAAGAAACTTGGAGAATTGCATGCAAAGCTAGAGCGCATCAAGATCAAAGATGTAGCTCTCAAGGCCAACAAATCAAGCAAGCAAGGCTCTACAAGCAAGTCCAAGATCAACCAACAAGCTTCAACTAGCAAGCCCAAAGCAAGCAAGCAAGTTCAAGAAAGAGTAGAGACCACATTATCTTCAAGTGAAAGTGAAAATGATGATGATCAATATGAGAAGATTGATGATGTTACTCTCTTTATGAAGAGATTTCACAAGGGGCTAAAGAAGCAAGGCTACAAGGTAGTGAAGAGAAGCTTTTCAAACAAGAAAAAGAGGACATGCTACAATTGTGGAAGCACTGATCACTTCATTGCCAAGTGTTCATATGAGATCATGGACAACAAATACAAAAAGGACAAGAAAGAGGAGAAGGCTGACCGTAGAAAGAGCATGAAGTATATGGGAGAGGCTCATATTGGGCATGAATAGGACTCAACTAGAGAGAGCATAAGTGAAGAGGATGAGAAGGTTGTAACCATTGCTATTCACAAAGTCATCCCCTACACCAAGGCTCTTCAATAACATGTTCAACGATGACTACTACTCTCCTCGTATTTGTCTTATGGCAAAGGGTGAGAAGGTAAAATCCAAATCGAAGGCCATATCTCCTCCATCTCCAAGTGATATCTCTAGTAGTGATGTTAGTGATAGCTCTAGTGATGATAAATCTAGTGATGAAGAAATAAACATGATAACTAAAAATTTGGATGGAAAGACCAAATTATTCATCACTAAGCTAATGAAGAATTTAGAGAGTGTCCAAGCCAAGCTAGAATCTAGAGAAGAGACTCTTATCCAATAAGAGGATCTCTACATTACTAGCAAAGAGGCTCTTGCATTAGAGAGAAGTGAGGTGGAATCCTTGCGCAAGGCTTTGTCTAAAGAGCAAGAGGACCATGCTATTACAAAGAAAGCAAATAAAGCTCTCAAGAAAAAGTATTGTGACTTGGATGAAAAGCACAGAGAAATTGAGATGCAATATGACATTCTTTGGGATAGCAACTCACATCTCCCTAAGGTAAAAGAAACCTCTACTCCCTCCACTAGTCAAGGTTATGGGAAATGTTTTAATCTTGATTTGAATGTCTATTCCACTAACCTTGCAAACATGGAGGCTATGAGAAAGGAAATTGCTAGGCTCAATGAAACCATTGGAAAAGGGTGGATGGGTGAGACCCAATCCAATGACAAAAAGAATAATGAATCAAAAGGTCCACAATTCAAGCAAGGAAGGCATCCCTCAATCAAGCATGGGCTTAGACACACAAAAGGAGCCAAGACAAATAGAAGAAGGATAGTGAATGGCTATGAGTGTGTGTAGTTTGAGAGAAAGGACAAAATAGGTATATATCAGCTTGCATAGACCATGGCAGTGTCACGTAGCGGTAGTGCCATGGTGAAGGGTGGCAGTGCCGCACCCCGCAAAAATAGGAAGGCTACCAATTCTGCTCCTGATCAAACTAAGCCCAAGAAGAAGGTGTACTAGGAGAAACATGTTTTCTAGAAGCCTAAGAAATCAGTGTGGGCCACCAAGAATAAGTATGCCTATCAACCAAAGACTTATGCACCTCGACAAAGCTTGACATCATGCTTTGTTTTGAGGAACAACAGCAGTGTAAAAGTGGTTACAAAATATGTTGGAAAGGAAACCAACATATATATAGGAATACTTCTATTTGGGTTCCTAAGATTCTTGTGATTAACATGTAAGGTCCCAAGTCAAATTGGGGACCTAAATCTAGCAAGTAAACTTATTTTGTAGGCATACTCCTATGGTAGACCAAGTTGGGTGCTTGATAGTGGATGTACAAATCATATGACTAGAGAAAGGAGTATGTTCTCATCATATTCCCCGATGACGCACTCAAATAAAAATATTGTCTTTGGAGACAATTCAAAGGGGGATGTGATTGGTCTTGGTAAAGTTGCTATAACCCTTGAGCATTCAATTACAAATGTATTACATATTGATTCATTGAGTTACAATTTGTTGTCTGTTTCTCAATTATGTGAGATGGGCTACTGTTGATGTTTCACCACTGATAGCCTGCCATGAGGGTACCCGGGGTAGTTAGTTTAGGCTTCAGCGTATGCAGAACTCGATGGTAAATGTAAGAGGCAGTCGATTTATCCTAGTTCAGGCCCTCGACCATGATCGAGTAATAGCCCTACGTCCAGTTCAGCGTTAGCCTTTACGTTGGATTGATTGTAAAGTGTTGCGTTGTGTTGTGTTGTCTATTGTCTTCCTAGGAACTCTGCCCTCCTTTATATAGTCAAGAGGCCAGAGTCCTAGTCGGTTTACAATCAGAGTTCCTAGTAGGATTACAGAATAATACTGCTACTACTAAGATTACATAGAAAGAATCCTAGTTAGGCTAGGTCTTCTCCCTTCCTTGTGGGGTATCCCATGGGTCCCATATCGACAAGCCCCCGAGAACTTCATGGTTGAGCTCTAGAAGCCTCATCTTGCTCCTTCAAGTCTTATCGAGCAGGAACAAGCGTCGTTCGAGTGCTTTCTTAAGTGAAACCATGTAGCGCTTCTTGGGATCTTCAAGTGGTGTGTGCTTTTTGAAGAAAAAAAGGTACTCCCATCTAGGTGTAGCCCCCGAGCCTCTTGCTATTTGGAACAAGGAGCTAGAGGGTCTTGTCTTGAAATTGCTCCGATTCTTCGTCGAAGGGCTTCTGAGCATATTCCCGGGTTCTTTATCAAAAAGAACTTGGATATAGCTCGGTCCGAGTCCTTTTTGTTGTGAGTCCTTGAAGTGGTTTGTCTTAAAGAAGTCTTCTTAGTGACGTACACTTTTTTCAAGCAAAAAAGTGCACTCACTAAGTGTAGCCCCCGAGCCTCTTGCTATTTGGAACAAGGAGCTAGAGGGTCTTGAATCTTATGTTGTTCAAAAGGGTTGAAAAACCTCTTCTGTTGTAGCCCCCGAGCGTATATCTGGGTTCTTTTACCCAGAAAGAACTCGGGTGCAGGGTCTTGGCATATCCTCTAGTAGTCTGCTGTTGTCAGATGTGGTTATATGGTAGTGGTTGAGTGTAAATGCTGTTTGCTCATGAGTTATACAGTGTTGGTATATCCTTTCGAATATGCTTGTCCTTGAGTACTATTCCTTCATGCCTAAGTCCTCTTTCATTGAATTCTGTCTTTTCACTATGCCCTTTGTTAGGTTTGTTCTGTTGGTGCTCCTGGTCCATGTGCACCGCTTCTTTGGTCTATAAATACTCTCCTAGTGTGCTATTTTGACTCATTGAGCATTTTGTTGCATGGTCTATAATCTTCGTAGCCATGAATATGATAGTTTCTGAAGTAGAGCAGCCCCCAGGCGTATCTCATAGTTCTTGTATATCTTATCGTAGCTGGAGAGAGTCTTGTGATAGAGATTAGAGGTAGACTAATCTTGCAGCGGCATTGTACCAGGAGGTACGTTGCGGTAGTTGGAGGAAGTCTTGTGATGCGGGATACGTTCCTTCATCCAACAGTTCTAGGTAAATCCCTCTTGCCTGCCCTATGACTGTCTGGTGCATATCAATGCCTGATCTGGTGTCACATCAAACTTGGGTAGACAGATGCTTGTTGGGCTTCCTTGTTCCATGTTGTCCCACTATGCTGCTGACTTCTGTCTCGGATGTTCTGTGTCCGTCCTTTGAAGAAAACAGAGTAGCCGAGTGCGGTTTGTTCTACCGAGTAGCGATTTGAAACACGTAGTCGTTCTAGAGCCTAGTTGTGTCCGGGTTCCTTTTTGCTACCTTGCTCGTTGTAGTACCGAGTTCGTTGGGTCTTGTAAGATATGTAATCTTGTAATTTTTGAAACCATTTATAATGGAAAGAATATTGTTTTCTGGGTTGTCATTCTTTTTTCTACTAATGTCCTAGTTGTTTGTGAGATTCCCAAGTTCTTTCTATAAAAACCAAGTTCTTGTGTTCCTTGAGTGGCGACCCTTCGTTGCTTCATTATTGATGAGTTCTTTTTGTAGCAATATGTTAACTCTGCCTTGGTGCTGGATGGATAAGTTTGAAATCTGCCTGTTGAAACATACCGTTGTGTAGAAGTGTGTCGTCCGTCATTTTAGCTTTGTTAGTTGCATCGGGAAATGAACCGTTGCGTTCACATGCTGTGTTAAAACAGGCCTAATGGGCCGCATTTTTATTGCTGTAAAAATCTATTTAAAGGCCTTCTTTCTTCTTTTTCTTTACTGCCCTGCTTTTGCTTTGAAACCCTAGTTCTTACTCCATCGTCGCCATTGTTGCCGTCATCTGAGCGCTGCCACTTGACCGTCGTCGTTTCTCAGTTCCTTATTGCATTCACTAGTATATGGGTAGGAAGAAATCCATGAGCAAGTCCCAGGCAACCTTTGTAGATGAGGAGGCATCACTTTCTGTGATTGAAAATCAAGAATTCATGGAAATGAGGGCTGCTCGGAAGGTCTGGCTGGCTCCGACTACAATTGAGGATCAGTTATGTGAGCTGGTCAGTGATTGCCTTGTGGCAGAACCGTCTAATCTAATGCCTTACAGGAGTGCTTGTCTTCCATTAGACACTAAGAACTCAAGGGAGAACACTAAATTACTCAGTTCCATCGGGCACACCCTAGGGGAGAACCTGAAAATCCACATTTTTGCCATCAGGATCACAAATAAGAGAACAAAGCTTACATCATTCTTAACCATTTCATACATCCCTTTTAGCACATCATCAGAGTATAATAGTTATTGTGTAACAGCGGAAGGTAATCATATTATCAGAGTTATAAATAATTTAATATACAACGGAATTTAAACATGTGATCAGAATTATAGCAGAAATAAACATCTATTAATGATATGATGAAGTATTGATATATAAACTATTACAACAGATTATGAAACTTTCATTTATAAAAACATTTGGTGAGAGTTATAAATAAAAACTACGATCGCGACATAAAGGAATCCTCGTTGAGCCCACTAGGAGGAATCCACACACAAGGGTCAGCTCTAGCATCAACCTATCACCTGCAACAGGGGGAATAAAACCCTAAGTACTCAATTGTACTCAGCAAGACTTACCCGACAGGAGAAAAGAAAAGACTCCAAGGATATGCAATGCTATCTAGCTTGTGGGTTGCATTTGCAGGAAGCATTACTAAGCGTGCGTCCTTATATTCGATTTTTATTAATAGCCGCATTGGTTCATTAACTAACCATTCTATGTAAGCATCTATGCTACTTTCAAGCAGGTGGTAAGCAATCAGATTTCCTTTTCCATCTTTCATCTTTCATGAATATTTCTACGCACTACGTAATTTATCTTGAGCGTTGATTTGAGTCCACGAAACTAAGTCACACGGGATTCACTTGTCGTAGCAAGTACGTTTTAAATTAAAAACCCGAAAAACTCATTTCGGAAATTTTTCTTAGGCCTAAATCGTGGTGCTAAATAAACTCGTAACACCAAGGGTGTTACAACCAACCCCCCTTAAAAAGAATCTCGTCCTAAGATTCGAAGCAAGAACCAGAAGAGGAGAAAATGCGATCTCATTCCGTAGATCAGGGATTTCACAAAATATTACACGACTTCGAAAACCACACGGGGATCTAGGGATACATGGTTAAGAGCAACTGGGTACAACCGAGACCTACTCCAAAAGTCGAGATAGGCGAGGACAATGGAGAAACAACAAGATAATGATTATCCAAAACATGGCATAGCACCAACAAATCCAGAAACAGTCGACTGAGAAGTAAAACATCGTGAATCCTAAGACCAAACTAACTAAGGGAACTTAAACTTCTTCGACGAACTAGATCCTTTCTTCTTCTTAGATCACACCATCACCTCAGATAGGCGAACCTAGCTTCACAACATCGACTGGATCTCGTAGCTATGCTCCGAATACGGTGGAATGAGGATGAAGAAGAAGAGCAAGAACCAAGGGGATTTTATAGTGGCGAACGGTGGGGAGCAACACACCAGAAGTGGAGATGGAGTGGATGGGATACATAGATGCTTCATGCTGTGGAGATAAGGTCGGACATGGTGCGCTTCCTATGTGAGCGGCAGAGGGGGAAATAAAGGAGAGGAGAGGGGGGGACGGGTCCACTCGACGAGGCAGGCGTGCGGTGGTCGTGTCACCAAAAGAAGAAAGAAGGAGAGGGAAGGGGAAATGAGGGGGGGGTCCAGGAAAAGGAAAAGTGCACAGTGCACAAGGACGGCAAGTGCGGCACAATGCTGCGGCCATGCGAGAAAGGGAAGCTAAAGGGCCTAACAGATGGCGTTCACAGGGCATGCAATGAAATAACCCGACATACATAGCGTGGTCAACTAAACACAGGGCTTGGGACATGACATCCACTCAGGCTTTTACAAGCACCCCCTACTACTCGAGACTATCCTTCCTTACTACTCTTCTTTTCTTTCCTTTACTCGACCACGTCTGTCTTTCATGTAGACTAATACCATGCCATACTTTCTTCCTCCAAAACCACCTCCTCTTGCTTACTTTGAGAGAACACTAATTCATCGACCCATTGTGGATTTCCTATTTAAACACCTGAACATTTTCAAGAAAATTATTTGTAGCAAAAGTGGTATGGCAGTGTAACTTAGTAAAGGTACTTGGTTAACAACCTCGATACCAGCGCATGCCAAGCAGCGTCACCATGTGGCAGCTGTTCCACAGGGAGCCCTCAGTTTCGTTGCAGCACCATAAGCTTTTAACCAGGCAACTATTACCAACTTACATGCCATGAAGGCGGTGGGGTCATAGACCACAGAGTAAGGGGAGTATTGCAAGGGAAAAATTTAAACAACAAAGGTTCCCTCCACAAGGGACAAGGAATACAAATTCAACGACGGATTTGTTTTAAAGAGATTCAAGTGTTTTGCTGGGACATCCACAATTAGTCGATATAGTGTCCTATGTTCATGGCTAATCTACTGGCATCTGAATGTCAACTTCTCTTGCAACCCGCTTAATTTCACCCTGGAAAACTTTAAGCACATCTAACGAAACTTTAAGGTAGATGAACGCAATAAACACAGCAAAATAACAAAATGCATGTTCCAATGATCTGATACGGGTACAACGTACAAGCATTCAGGCTCACATTCATAGCCTAGCATTCACCTACGGTCGGATGATCTCAACAACTACGGACGATAACAACAGCAATAGTACAATACAGGGGGACAACAATGAAAAACACTACTACTATGGTACTGCGTCCTAAGGCAACTAGTCTACATCCTCGCGGGGCAACGGCTGAGTGAGAGGAATTAAGGGCTCTACTTCTGACACTTCTGAGGGTGGAGGTGCTGGCAGCGCTGCCACACTGGTTCTCCTTCCTTTTGGCGAGTGGATAGGGATCCCTTCCAAGATTGGGGCATCCTGCCTTTCAGTAGCCAACGTCCTCCGCTTGGCCCTAGTGACAAGATAGGCCTCACGCAGCTGATGGACATGTTGGTCTTCAGCCTCCTTCAGAGCTTCCGACATGGCAGACTCCTGGCTCTCAGCAGCTGCAGCACTGGCATGCGCTTCAGCGAGCTGCACCTCGAGCATTCGGGTGAAGATCTCAGCTTCCTCGGCTCAACAGAGGCAGATCCTTAGTTCCAAGGCTTGCTGTTCGTACTGCTCATCTAGAGCAAGCAGGTACGTGGTCAAGTGCACCACGGCGGGACTATCCTCTTGCGCATCCCGCCCTTGCAAGGCCTCCATGCGAGCCCTCCATGCCCGCCGATTCCTGTCCAAAGGTGGAAAGAACCGCATGGGGGTATGGGCAATGGGCTCCTCATAGATCTGGCAGAGGTACCGCAAGGCTTTGCGGGCCACAACCTGGTAGGTGTCGGTGAAGCAAAACCCGGTTGCGGTCACACTCTAGGCTTCAGTGAGGTCGAGGAACTCCTCACTCTTCCCGATGTAGACGGTAACCTCACACCGCTTGGTGCCATGCTCCTCATACTCATGGCCCTCATACTCGGGACAATCTTTGACTCCGAGCTTTTGTAGGGTGGTATGTAGGATTTTGGGAAAACCCTCAATGTTCAAGCAGTAACTACTAACCCAGGCTCCTGCCATTTCTAGCGGTGGTCGTGAGGAAGGCTGAGCAAAAGCTTGCTCAAAGGAAAACCTAAGCAAGCTAAAGTGCGCCGAGTGGTGATACCAAGGCTAACACAGGCTCTGCTTATAAATGCGGAGCGCTCAGTGGTCCTGGCACAGTTCACCAAGGTTCCCGTGCAAGATCACTATGATGAATCGACCAAAATCCACGTGTTCGAGGCGAGCGACGTTCAAGGCCATTACTAACTAGTACGACTGTAGGGCAAGGGTCCGACAAGAGCACATAAAAGGGATACGGGGAGACATGGGTCACAACAGGCGTGAAACCATGAGTGAACATGGAACACAAAGCCACAGTGCAGACCTAACTATGGAACAGGAACGAGTCAGTCGTGACACCTATGGAGGGTGTATCTACAAGCAATATGAGTGCTACAATGCACAAACAGGATATGCATGAATGCACATCCTATACGTCCTTCCATTGTTGCCAGCATATAGGGCAACCGTTCTCATATTTTTGGCACAACGTTCTCTCCCTGTAGCTAGTCGATACTATCGAACTATGCTCGAGTCAGTGTACCTGCAGAAAACTTGATTAAGCCTATCTAAGTCAGCAGAGTGCCATCTATCCTGGATACATAACCATAGTAATAGGGCTACTTATATAACTTCGCATATAAACGTCCTAACTTTTTGCAAAAATAGGTTGTCAAATTTTAGCTTAGAAAAGGTTTTGAAAGCTTTATTTCCTCATTTATGCTCTGATACCACCTGTGGCAGAACCATCTAATCTAATGCCTCACAGGAGTGCTTGTCTTCCATTAGACACTAAGAACTCAAGGGAGAACACTAAATTACTCGGTTCCATCGGGCACACCCTAGGAGAGAACCCGAAAATCCACATTTTTGCCATCAGGATCATAAATGAGAGAACAAAGCTTACATCATTCTTAACCATTTCATACATCCCTTTTAGCACATCATCAGAGTATAATAGTTATTGTGTAACAGCGGAAGGTAATCATATTATCAGAGTTATAAATAATTTAATATACAGCAGAATTTAAACATGTGATCAGAATTATAGCGGAAATAAACATCTATTAATGATATGATGAAGTATTGATATATAAACTATTACAACAGATTATGAAACTTTCATTTATAAAAACATTTGGTGAGAGTTATAAATAAAAACTACGATCGCGACGTAAAGGAATCCTCATTGAGCCCACTAGGAGGAATCCACACACAAGGGTCAGCTCTAGCATCAACCTATCACCTGCAACAGGGGGAATAAAACCTTAAGTACTCAATTATACTCAGCAAGACTTACCCAATAGGAGAAAAGAAAAGACTCCAAGGATATGCAAGGCTATCTGGCTTGTGGGTTGCATTTGCAGGAAGCATTACTAAGCGTGCGTCCTTATATTCGATTTTTATTAATAGCCGCATTGGTTCATTAACTAACCATTCTATGTAAGCACCTGTGCTACTTTCAAGCAGGTGGTAAGCAATCAGATTTCCTTTTCCATCTTTTATCTTTCATCTTCAGTTCTTACTATGATGCTAAACCACAGACAAGCCGTACCGGATAGCTCGGCGATTCGCGAATCAATGCCCCCAGCTGGGTACCCTGAAAACACATGCCCTGCTTATACCCCAGGCACAAGCAGGACCAACCCATCACTCTCCTGTCCCGGGTGTCCTGGTCCCCATCCAAACTAGGACTCCAAGCCCCCGCGCCTGAGTCCCGGACTCAGTGCGGTGCAAGGACCTCCTCCACCAAAATAAACCCTAACAGTCGGTCTGGAAAGAGCCAGATCCGCAACAAGAGAGCAACAAGTCTTTCAAGCGCCCATACACAAGTATGTGCTCGGGATAATAAGTCTGTGACCTGCCTAGAGTCATATGCAACGATCGGTCCTTAACCGACCAGACAAGGAAAAAATAGTGTAACCAAGCTATGCCCCGTGTCCACGGTGACACAACTCCTTACACTCACCAAAACACAAACCATATCCCTGCCCGGTCACCATTTTCCTTTCCACCATTTTGATATTTTCCAAGTGATAGTAATCCAATAAAATATTTCCTATCACTCGCGAGTGACAGGTAATCACTCGACTTCTACCGGAGTCCTATAGCATAGCATTCTACACGATCCTGTCATACTAGTAAGACTCATAGGAATAAAGATATATATGCAAGTGGGTTTCATTCAACTCCTTAAACTTAATGCACAAATATAATTTAAACTACAGAAAAGTAGAGGTTATGGATCGGGGCTTGCCTGAGTAAAATATAACCAAAAGTTAGCATTCCATCTTCGTGATATGATCACCATAGCATCATCTTTCAGCTACTCCAGTTGATATCATCGATCCACCGTCGTTCCTATTATGATATGTATTGATGCAAATGCATAGTTGTAAATAATCAACGGTAGCCAAAATTCTTAGAAATCCAACCACGCTTTCAAAAGTACCATTTCTCCAGCAACTCCCGATGACTCCACGATCCATCGACATCCCTCCATCAGCGTCGAACTCGCGGTACTCGGTAAACAGACACAAATAAATATTCACATAAATTCAACCGCGTTCCAAAAATTATGAAACTTTATGGATAGGTGGGGTTTGATCTTAGATGGATTTTGGAAGAAGAAGTGATGGAATCGGAGTTAGCATAGTGGGGATATTAATTGTGCAAGGTGGCCGCTAATTAATCACGAGGAGAGAAAATGAAACGTGATTAGTGGCCACGAGCTGCCGCTGGTTATTAGAAAGGGAAAAGGAATAAAGAAATTGGTGGCGTGGATTAATGGATCATGACTCTTGACTTTACGTGTATAGGAGCTGAGTTGGTTCTCGGCTTTGCTACAAGCACATGGCATAGGACAAGCTACTGTTGTAGACTTAAACAAAGAGCAGAGTGGGTATACGGCTAGGATTCTTCGAGAGAGACACAGAGAGCACCGAGCATTTATGCACCTCAGCTCGTCCACCATGGACAGCTGCTGGACTTTCGCCTGATGGCGATTCTAGCCATGACATCCAAATCTAAGGGCATGGGGAGGTAGAAGGGAGGTAGAGGATGTATGGGGACTATCTACCTTGGTCTATTGCAGCTCGAGGAAGAAGATCAACAGAGCATAGCCTTCCTTGGCAAGAATAGAGAAACTCGATTTAGAGAGTAAGATAGTGAGCGGTGGAGTGGGATGGCTTGGTAGGCTTGGCGTGTCCTTTATAGGCAGGAGATGCGGGGCTGGAGGTGGAGCTGGCATCTGGCTAGCTAGTCATGTGAATTGGATTTCACGTGATGAACTTGGAGTGGGTCTTTGGTCATGAGTGCATTAATTCAAATGATAGACTTTGAGTGGTCTTTGGACTTGACGAGCACATCAGGACTAGAGTGTGCTTTGGGCTAAACATGCTTGGTGGTGAGGTGCTGATTCATTCATGCAGGTCAAGGAATTAATGGGGAAGGAGACCACAGGTCAAGGAAACATTAGAGAATGAGAAGATCAATTGCAGATTAGCTACCTCAGCTGATTATTGCAGTTCGAGAGAAATCGATAGACGCAACTTGCATGGACAAGAACAGAGAAACTTGATTTGAGAGAAGCAAGTGAGCAGTGGAGCGGAACAGCTCGGCGTAACCTTTTAAAGGCAGGCGACATGAAGGCGCGACAGCGACGCGTCGTAAGGTTAGCGGCTAACTAGCTTGCTTAATGGTAATAAAACGTTGCTGCGAATGACGGGATGCTTCGGTTGAACAGTGTTTCCACGCTGCTACAGCTACCGTGTTTTTACCAGGCTTATTACAGCAGATGGTGATTGCCTGACAGTAGTCGTCGTCAGATAGTGAGAGAAGCTAGCTAGGTTGAACAACTAACTGTTTGCATCGATAGTCCCCAGCTCCCACACCACTTGCTTATGTGTGTGACGTGCTGCTCATGCATCACATTCTTTTTCTAATAACACATCATAGACTTGACCTTAGGGACAGCTAATTAATCCATGGGAGACTTTGGTGCTTGAGCTAGTACACTATAGCAGGAAGACATGACTTAGTTTGCAGGTGCATACTAAGGATAGTCAAGAGCTGCCAGAGGTCATGGAAGTCATGGTTCTCTGCAGGAAGCAGTGTTTTTCTTCGTGCTACAGTGTTTTCTGCACGCTACAGTGATTTCCACCGAGCTACAGTATTTCCTACGGTGCTGCTATGCCCGACGTGCAAGACCTACCAACTATAGTGAAGCATGTTTGATTTCAGGCGAGTATGGTGCACGGCGAAAAAAAAAAACGAAGCTGCTGCGCTCTCTTTCTCGTCAGTTCATGCTTAACAAAATAAATCCGTGAGTTTATATATATGTATCGTTCTATTTATTAATGGATTTTATTTTATTTATAAAAGTTGATTTTCATGCTTAATCTAACCGAACAAAACGTTCTCTAGAATTGTCGTCAGACATTCCTGAATATTTCTACGCACTGCGTAATTTATCTTGAGCGTTGATTTGAGTCCACGAAACTAAGTCACACGGGATTCACTTGTCGCAGCAAGTACGTTTAAATTAAAAACCCAAAAAACTCGTTTCGAAAATTTTTCTTAGGCCTAAATCATGGTGCTAAATAAACTCGTAACACCAGGGGTGTTACATGCCTGATCAGGATAAGGAGATTAGTGAGTGGAGAGCTCTAGGCCAGCATCGGGTTCCAACCTTAGGCTCTGGTGAGATTGTTCTTTTTGTCTCCTTTATTCGTGCTGGTCTTTGCCTTCCTGCCTCTACTTTTCTTCATCGCTTTCTCAATTATTTTGGAATTAGCCTGAACCATCTTACTCCCAATGCTGTCCTTCATCTTTATATTTTTGTTCATCTTTGTGAAACTTTTTCTTGGAATTCCTCCTTCTCTTTCTCTCTTTCGTTACTTCTTCCGTCTGAAGCCCCAACCTCGCAGCGATGACACCCATGTCCTTGGTGGCTACGTGATTCAATTTCATCGGGGTCATAAGGGTAGATTCTTTGATTATGATTTGGTTGATTCTGTGAGGGATTGGCGTGTCGGCTGGTTTTATGCCACCAATATGATCCCCCCTCTTGCTGTCCATTCTTCTTCTGGTCCCATGGTCAACGACCGATGGGAGAAGAATACCATGATGGTGGATGAGCTCTAGGCGATCAAGCCATTTTTAGAGAGGATATGTGCTCTGAAACAGTAAGGCTTGACTGGCTTTGGTATCGTCTCCAGTTTTCTTTGCCGCCGTGTTCAGCCTCTGAAGGAGCGAGAAAACTACGGTTTTGAATACTCTGGAGCAGAGGACCCTTCTCGTATGGTCCCTACCCTTGAGCTGACTAGTGAGGAGGTGCTCAAGCGCCTTCAGAAGATGTTGAAGGGAGTAAGGGTCGTCCCGCATACTATCTCTGAATATTATGCTAACAACCCACCTCCTGCTATGAGTTGTTTTTTCTTATGCTAGTACTTTTCATATTTTCTCTGCTATCTCCACTTTTCACTTAATTTTTCTTGTCTAGTTGTTTTACTATTTTATAGGAATTGGGGCATAACTTTGTTGACCCGATCCCCATTGATGACTGCCCCGTCATTGTGGAGCTTGGGGAGAATCTTGCTAGGGCATCTTTAACCAGTAAGTTTCAAACTACTACGATATTTCTTGGTGTTTCTTTCGCCATTCTTGACACATATGTAGAGTATGTTCCTCGTCCAGTTCCTCAAGCTCCCCATAGTGTTAGAAAAAGGGGGTGAGCAGATTGTTCTTCTTTTGGTTTGTCTGCCGCCAAGAAGTTTCGTCAATCGAGTACTCATCCAGGTACTCAAGTTATAGGTAGCATGCTCTTAGGTGAGCATATTAATATGTTTTGTCTTTTTTTATTTGCTTTTGCCTCTAACCGAGTACTTTTCTTCTTTTTCAGATGGCGCTGTGGTTGCCATGCTTGAGAGTGAGGAAGAGGAGGATGATGATGCGGCCCTTGTTACGCATCGGTGAGTTGTTTTCCTATTTTTTTGCTATTGAACACTTCTTTTTGTTCTAACTTTGACCTTATTCTCTTGTAGTAAGCGGTCGTCGACCTCAAGTTCTTCTGGAGCTTCGGTTCTGACCACGCCACTCCCGTTGCAAGGTGGCGGCGACATTTTTGCTTCTATAGTTCCCCCTCTAAGGTCTTCTGTTGGTCTTGGGGGTTTTATGAAGAAGAAGATAGCTAAGTGAGTGAATCCTAGTTATGTTTCTCTGCTTCTGTTTTTCCCTTCTCTGATTCATATTCTTATCATCAATTTTCTTTATCATCTTGTAGACCTTCGCCTTCCCTCAACCCTCAGTCGACTTCTTTTCAGTCTTCTAGCGTGCCCCTGTGTTCTTAGTGTCTAGACTCAGAATGTGCGGTCGGCAAGGTGGCTGTGTAGGTGACAGGGTTCTTCGGTGATCCTGCTGCTGCTGATTTGCTAGCCCCAGAGGTGACCATGGCTATGGTGGTGTATCCTTCTAGGGAGGTAGCCAGCGCTTCCCAGGGTACGGCCCTGGTCTTGTCTTCTTTGCCTCAGCTGGCTTCTCCCTCTGCTCCTCTTCCTAGTGGCGTTCAGTGTCTGGATGATGATGTGGTGCAATAATTCAATGCCACTGATCGGTTATCAGAGCCGACCGCTGCCTGGGGGACCTTCGCGACTTCTTTTGGTGAAAAACTCCAGGTAAGTCTTTTATGAAGTTCTTTCTTTGGATGTTCGTCTTTCTTCTGTTCTTATATCTTGTTTTTCTCTTTCTCTTTTTGCTCAGTCTTTTTCTCGGGATCATACTGGCTTCTTTTTTTCGTCTAAAGCCGAGAAAAAGTTGTCTTCTGAGGTTAGTGCCCTAAAAATAGAGCTTGAGCTCTATCGGGCTGAGATGGAGACCGAGCGTCAAACGCACCAAAAGGAGGAGAAAGCTCTCCATGCCTAGGTGGTTGAGGCAGGAAAGCAGAGGGATGCAGCTGTGGAGGCCATGAAGAATGAGTGCAATGGTATTGTGGGTTCTTTTTATTTCCTCTTGTATTCTAATTTTCCTTTCTGATGACTTGTTTTTGGTGCCTGGTTTAGCTCTCTGAGTTGAAAAGCAGAAGCTTTCAGAGGGTATTGAGGAAATAAAGACACTTGCTTGCAATAGTCACAACAGGGCTGAAGAGGTAATTACTCGTGCTGAAGAAGAACTCGCACTTGCCAAGTTGATTAGGCATGGAGCTGACACGGATCTTGTGCAGGCCCAAAAAACAATTAAAGTCTTGACTGGTAAGTTGGCAACAGCTACTGAGAACTGGAATGCTTTGTGGAAATCATTTTGGTCAGTAGCCGATCTTCTTTGGACTCCATCGGATGATGGTCAATCTTGGGCTCAGTTTATTCCCCAAGTTCCAGCCCATTTCTAGAAGTTCGTGAAGAGATGCGCCCAACTATGTACTAGAAATGTTCTTGCCTAGGTCCGGGTTCTTGCTCCGGAGATGCCCCTGTTCAAGATTGCAGAGGAAGCCGAGAGTCAAGAATATCTTAATGCTATTAAAAAGATGGAGCCTGAGGTCAAAGATTTGGCTAAGAGGATTGTAGATAATCTTGATATTAATATTTCTTCTTCTGATGGCGATGCTTGATGTATTTTAACTTTAGTACTCTAGCCTCTATAATAAGGATATTATACTTCTTTTTGAATGAAGATCCTTTATTTTTTTGTTGATGTCTTCTTTGCCTGGATGTCTTTGATTTTGTCAAGTGTTTGTCATGCTTTTGACTGCACTGTATAAACAACTCGGTATTTGTAGATCGTTGTCTTTACAAACTTTCTTGGTTTGTTGAGTGTTTGTCTGGCTTTCATCTGTGCCATGTAAATAACTTAATTTTTGTAGATCATTGTCTTGACAAACTTTCTTGATTTGTCAAGTGCTTGTCTGGCTTTCATCTGCGCCGTGTAAACAACTCAGTTTTTGTAGATCGTTGCCTTGACAAACTTTCTTGATTTGTCGAGTGCTTGTCATCTTATGATTGGTTCAGGTGTTAGCTTATTAGCTATCCTCATCAGCGAGCTTAAGCATCTTTTTAGCTCTTTTGCTCTTAGCCGGTATGCTCAGGCGTAATTTCAGCCATTTTGCTTTTTTGGATCGGGTGTTAGCTTATTAGCTACCCTCATCGGCGGGCTCAAGCATCTTTTCGGCTCTTTTGCCCTCAGCCGGTATGCTCAAGCATGATTTCAGCCATTTTGCTTTTTGGATCGGGTGTTAGCTTATTAGCTACCCTCATCGGCGGGCTCAAGCATTTTTTCAGCTCTTTTGCTCTCAGTCGGTATACGCAGGCATGATTTTAGCCATTTTGCTTTTTGGATCGGGTATTAGCTTATTAGCTACCCTCATCGGTGGGCTCAAGCATCTTTTCAGCTCTTTTGCTCTCAGCTGGTATGCTTAGGCATGATTTCAGCCATTTTGCTTTTTGGATCGGGTGTTAGCTTATTAGCTACCCTCATCGGCGGGCTCAAGCATCTTTTTAACTCTTTTGCTCTCGGCCAGTATGCTTAGTGAAAACAACTCGGGAAGATTCATAATAAGACATCTGTTGTTGAGGAATACCATCTTTATTGATCATGAACGCTTACATTCTTAGTGAAAACAACTGGGGGAAAGCCATCATGAGACATATGTTGTCGAGGAACGCTATCTTTACTGATCATGAACGTTGACCTCTTGTGGCTTGTATTTATGTTCTTCCTTGTGTTGTCTTCATGCGTAGAATCTCCTTAGTTGGCTGATGTGCCATGTATTGTTGATTTCCTTTCCATCTTCAGTTATCAACTTGTACGTGCCTGGTCCAGTAACTTTTGTGACAATAAAAGGACCTTCCCATGGACTGAGTAGTTTATGTCATCTGTCAGTTTTTTGTATTCTTCTTAGTACTAGATCTCTAATTTGGAGTGATCGAGGTTGGGTATTCTTGTTGTAGTGGCGTCTTAAACCTGGAGGTATCTGGCTGATTGAATGGTAGCATTTACTCTTACTTCTTCCGTACCATCGAGTTCTAATCTCTGGGTGTATTCTGCTTCTCCTTCATCGTATTGCTCTATCCTTGGTGACGTTCAGATTAAGTCGGCAGGTAGTACTGCTTCTGATCCATAAACTAGGAAGAAGGGTGAGTATCCGGTGGCTCTGCTTATTTGAGTCCATAGCCCCCATACTACTTTGGGTAATTCTTCAATCCATTTGGATCCATAGTCCACTAGTTCTTCGTATAATCTTGGTTTTAATCCGGCTAGTATAAGTCCATTAGCCCTTTCTACCTATCCGTTGGCTTCTGGATGTGCGACTGATGCGTAATCTATGCCGAAACTGCAATCTTGTGCCCAACTTTGGAATTCTATAGCTATAAAGGGAGAACCCAAATCTGTGATGATTCGATTTGGCATGCTGAAGCGGTGCATAATGTCTTGGATGAACTCGACTGCTTTAGCTACACTATATTTTGTGAGTGGTTTGCATTTAATCCACTTGGTGAACTTATCAATTGCTACAAAGATGTACTCAAAACCGCCCTTTGCTTTCTTGAGAGGTCCTACTTGATCTAGCCCCCAGCAGGAGAAAGGCCAAGCAGGAGGGATGTAGATCAGATTGTGAGCTGGTACATGAGCTTGTCTTGCGAATATTTGACAATCTTTGCATTTTCTGATGAGTTCTTCTACGTCTTTCAAAGCGGTTGGCCAGTAGAATCCGGTTCAGAATGCCTTACCGACTAGTGTTCTTGAAGCGACATGATTTCCATAGCAGCCTAAGTGTATTTCTTCTAAGATCTCTTTGCCTTTTTTGAACAAGACACATTTTAGGAGTACTCCTGATGATGCGGCTCTTCTGTACAGCTTGTCCCCTACTAGGACATAGTTCTTGCTTCTACGAACAACTTGGGTAGCCTCCGCTTTATCTATTGGCAACTTATTCTCTTTGATATAATCGATAAAAACCTGGGTCCATAAGGTGGTGATTACCAAAATCCGGGTGCCTTTAGTTGGGAGTTCAGGGGATTTCTTCCTGGGTTGTTTGATAGAGGGAGCTGATAACTCCTCTATGAATATGCCGGGTGGGACCTTCGCCCTGTCCGATCTGAGCTTGGCGAGGACATCTACTGCAATATTAGAATCACGCAGGACATGTAGAATTTCCAATCCTTGAAAATGTTTTTCGAGTTTTTGTATTTTAGCGTAGTAAGCGTCCATGTTTTCTTTAGTGCAGTCCCAATCTTTGTTGACTTGGTTGATGACTACCGCTGAATCACCATATACGAGTATTCGTTTGATTCCGAGGGTAATTGCTAATCAGAGGCCATGGATGAGGGCTTCATATTCCGCTTCATTGTTTGTGGCTTGCCATAGTATCTGATGGACATACTTGAGTTGTTTTTCATCTGGAGAAATGAAGAGAACGCCTGCACCAGCTCTGCCTAGCTCGAGCGATCCATCAAAGTACATCTTCCAATGGTTAAGGATGGAATTTGGCATGGGTTATTGAATCTCTGTCCACTCAGCCACAAAATCAGCATGGGCTTGAGATTTAATTGCCTTCCATGGGGTGAAATCGATATTGAGAGCACCAAGTTCAACTGCCCACTTGGATATGCATTCTGTTGTGTCTTTATTGTGTAGGATGTCTCCGAGTGGGAAATCTATCACCACGGTAATCTTGTGGCTTTCAAAATAGTGGCGAAGCTTGCGTGAAGTGATCAGGAGGGCGTAGAGTAGTTTTTGTATATGCGGGTATCGGATTTTTTATTCTGACAGTACTTTGCTGATGTAGTATATAGGTCATTGTACTTTATATACACGCCCTTCTTCTTCTCTTTCTATGACTATCGCTGTGCTGATCACAGTAGAAGTTGCTGTAATGTACAACATCATGTCTTCGTATTTCTTTGAAGGTGTGAGAACAGGTGAGGTTGTGAGGCACGTCTTGAGTCTTTTGAAAGCTTCATTGGCTTCTTCTATCCACTCGAACCTATCTATCTTCTTAGTAGTTTAAAGAAAGGTAACCCTTTTTTGCTAATTCTTGATATGAAATGATTGAGGGCCGCCATGCAGCCTATAAGTTTTTGCACATCTTTGATACTTCAAGGAGGGCCCATCTATGTTATGGCTCAAATTTGCTTGGCGCTGGCTTCAATTCCATGATGACTGACTAAGAATCCTAGTAGTTGTCCTAAAGGAACTCCAAATACACACTTGTTTGGGTTCAATTTCCACCTCCACCTCCACCTCTTTAGGTTTTCAAAGGTTTGCCTTAAGTCTTCAATTAGTATGTCCGGGTTCTTTATTTTTACTACTACATCATCCACATATGCTTCTACGTTTTTGCTAATCTAATCACCAAGGCACGTTTGGATAGCTCTTTGGTATGTGGCACCAGCATTCTTGAGTCCAAACGACATGGTCTTGTAGCAGTAGGCACCGAACAGAGTGATGAAAGATGTCTTGCTCTAGTCTTGTTCTTTTAATGCAATCTGGTGATATCCTAAATAGTAATCAAGGAAGGATAATAGGGCAGATCATGCTATCGAATCAACTATCTGGTCAATGCGTGGTAGCCCGAATGGATCTTTCGGGTAGTGTTTGTTGAGATCTTGTATTCTACGCACATACACCACTCGTCCGTGTTCTTTTTTTGTACTAGAACTGGGTTTGCCAGCCAATCCGGATGAAGGTTTTCTCTGATGATTCCAGCTGCCATTAGCTTTGTGATTTCCTTTTTAATAGCTGCCTTCTTGTTGGGTGAGAATCATCATAGCCATTGCTTCACAGGCTTTGAGCCTTCATTGACATTGATTCTGTGCTCAGCCAACTCTCTTGGGACACCTGGCATGTCGGCCGACTTCTAAGCAAAGATATCTTTGTTGTCCCAAAGAAAGTTGGTGAACACGAGTTTCTATTTTGCCAAGAGGTGGGTGCTGATGGTTGCCATTTTGGAGGGATCATCGGTGCCCAGGTCGATTTGCTTGACGTCGGCTTCTTTTGGTGGTGCGAGTATGCTGGGCTTTTTAACTAGTATCTCTAGTTCTTCTAGGCTCATTTCTGCGACAATAGTGGCTATTTCTTTTCTACCATCGGCAGCTTGTGCCTTGGCTACAATTTGAATTGCCTGAACGTCGCAGTCAAAAGCGCGCTTTAAATCACTTCAAAGGGAAAGGACACCATTAGGCCCTGGCATTTTAAGCAATAGGTATGGGTAATGCGGCATTGCCATGAATTTTGCTAGTGCTAGGCGCCCGAGGATTGCATGATATGATGAATCAAAGTCTATAACTTCAAACTTAATGAACTCTGTTTGGTAGTTTGAGCGAGTGCCAAAAGTGACCGGTAGGGTGATTTATCCTAGTGGCATGGCTGCCTTGCCGGGTACTATTCCATAAAAGGGGTGCTTGTTGGTGTAATCATCCCATTGAGTTGTAGTCCCATCTTCCTTAGCGTCTCTAAAAAGATAATGTTGAGTCCAGCTCCCCCATCGATTAGTACTTTAGTGACAGTCATGCAAGTGATAGTTGGATCTAGAACCAGTGGGTAATGGCCCACGTTTCCTATGCTAGTCCATTAGTCTTCTCTTAAAAATTGGATTGGATACTGTGATCAATTGAGATATCTTGGAGTAGCCGGTTCTGCTACCATGATGGTTCATAGAGCTAGCTTTTCTTGATGTTTACTTCTGGAATCTAGGGCTCCAGCGAAGATTACTGCCACTGTCCCCCTGGATTTTTGGAATCCTTTGCCTTCATGGTTGTCTTCATCTTTTTTCTGATTGTCTTCCTTAGTGTTTACCTTATTATCTTTTCTCGTGTATCGCTCGTTGAATGTGTAGCAATTTTCAGTGGTGTGATTTCCTTTAGGATGCAAAATGCAACACATGTTTTCAATGTCGTCATACCCTCTGGGTTTAGAAAACTTTCTTGATTTATCAGCCATCGCCACGGTGTTGTCTGGTCCATGTTTTCTTTCCTGATGTCTGATGTTTCGATAATTTCGCTTGTCCGGGTTGTCTTGGTTGTTTTTATCTAGGAACCTTTCTCGTGTCTTCTCCTTTACAGTAATAATCTTTTCTACTGTGCATCTGAATTCTTCATTGCTTCTCGGGTTTTCTTTGCAGAAGTCTTGAAATTGCCACCTAGCCATAATTCTGTGAGAGAAAGCTTCGATTACTTCTCGTTCGGTGATGTCATGTACTTGGGCACGTAGTTCACCAAATCTTCGATAGTAATTTCTGAGAGTTTTGCCTCCTTTCTACTTGAGTCTTTTTAATTCTACGTGGGTGATGGGGTGCATAATGATACCCATAAAGTTTCCATAGAAAACTCTTTGTAAGTCTTCCCAATTTCTGATTGACTCTGGGTTTAATTTGTCGAACCATTAGTGGGGCATAGTTTCTAGTGCCATGGGAAAAAATAAGGTCTTGATATCATCGTCTCCTCTAGCTAGTTCACTCAACTACGAGTAAATTCTGAGCCACTGCCTTGGTTCGGTCTTGCCATCATATTTAGAGTGGTTGGATGGCTTGACCTTGTGAGGCAGTCGTATTGAAGCAAGTCTGTTTGCAAAATAGGGGAATCTATCGTGCGTTCTAGCTTCTTTGTATCCTGATTCATCACCTCCTTCCTGCCAACTATCGTTTTGGTGAGAGTAGTTCTACGGGGATGTCTGAATAGGTACTTCGCTTCTGATCTTCCTTGGTTGTTTGATTCGGTAATTTGGACTGTGGTCTCTTCTACTTTCTCTATTGTGACTTCTGCTTGGTCCAAGTCTCTCGAAAGCGGACTTCTTTTGATTTTGATCTTCCTTCCTACGAGATGTTGACCTGGTGGGTAGTCTTGAGTAGACCCTTCCGTCATGCGTCCTTAGGGCTATTGATTGGAGGAGGTCTCAGAGCTGTTCCTGCTTTTCACTGGGAAGTGATGTTGCTCCGAGTTCTTCTAGTGCTTCTCGGATCTTATTATAGGGTGTATTCATTGCACGTCTTTCTTTGGCTTCTTGTTTTGATTTTTTCCTGTCGTACTCAGCTAGATCTGACTCATATTTGATCCAAGCTTCCTTGCGCTACCTAGCACGGCGTTGGCGTCCTTGTTTCAATTTGTTTCTTCTTTCTCTGGCTTGCCTCTGACTCTCAGTCTCACCATCATGCCCCTAGATAAAGGGTGATATGTTGGACTTAGACTCATCTAATGACCTGATGTCGGGTGCTTCTAGGGGGACCAGAGGTGATCGAGGACGGCGAACCATGAATACTTCTCATGTGTGAATTGTTCTGTTATTGGTGTTGGTTTCCATACTATCAGAGTTGTTGATGACTTTAGTAGAGGCTTCAAGGTCGCAGATCGAGTCTCCTTCTTGGTAGGGTAGAATTGCCATCATCATCGTGCTGACTAGTTGGGTACCGCTATCCCTAGGAACAGAACTTGGCCGGTGGATGATGCAGTCTTGAGATGTTATAGTCAGTATGAGACCTTCTTGAGCTCCTCTTAGTGGCATTCTAAGCACTAGATCGAGGGATCCTTCGGGCCATGCTTGATAAGATTTTGCCATGTTGTGGAGTCCAAATGGAAAAGGACCTAACTTCTTCAAAAGACTCCGAGTGTATTTTGAGTTGTTTTCTTGATAGGCTGAGGCCATGCTCCGGAGCCCTGTCGAAAAAGAACTCGGTTTCCCAAAAGAACTCGGTAGAGATTCCATCTCGGATGTGGTGCCTAAGTTTGAGTTGGATGTGGAAATCCATGAAATCTGAGTTGGATCGGATATCACGAGCTGCGCGAATCTTTTGATGATTTGATCTGTCATAGTCGCCGAAATAGAAAGGTTTTCATGGTGATCCGAATCTTTGAGGAGAAGGCCTTAGAGCCTACCGTTGTCGTCCACCTCACAGATCCATGAACCGAAGATGAAGGTTGATCCCATCGAGAAGATTATGTTGTAGAGGTTCGTCGAGCCCTCGGATGCAAATTCGCCGAAAGCCCCTACCTGGCGCGCCAGCTGTCGGTGTTTCACCACCGATAGCCTACCATGGGGGTACCCAGGGCACTTAGTTTGGGCTTTAGCGTATGCAGAACTCGATGGTAAACACAAGAGATAGTTGATTTATCCTGGTTCGGGCCCTCGACCATGAATGAGTAATAGCCCTATGTCCAATTCGGTGTTAGCCTTTGCGTTGGATTGATTGTAAAGTGTTGCATTGTGTTGTGTTGTGTTGTGTTGTCTGTTGTCTTTCTAGGAACTCCGCCCTCCTTGATATAGTCAAGAGGCTAGAGTCGTAGTTGGTTTACAATGAGAGTTCCTAGTAGGATTATAGAATAATACTGCTACTACTAAGATTACATAGAAAGAATCCTAGTTAGGCTAGGTCTTCTCCCTTCCTTGTGGGGTATCCCATGGGTCCCATATTGACAGCTACAATTATCTCTTTTTGGATAAAGGTGTGGAAGTCTTTAGAAGGGAGGATTCCTCTATTGTCTTTACGGGTTAATTAAAGAATAAGATTTACTTAGTTAATTTCAACAAAAGTAAAGCTAAGCTTGAGACTTGTTTAGTGGCAAAATCTAGCATGGGTTGGCTTTGGCATCACCGACTAGCCCATGTTGGGATGAGGAACTTGGCCAAACTTTTAAAAGATAAACATATCCTTAGACTAACAAATGTTCACTTTGAGAAGGATAGGATTTGTAGTGCTTGTCAAGCCAAAAAGCAAGTTAGAGCACCTCACCCACTAAAGAGCATCATGACCCCCAAGCAACCATTGGAGCTAATACATATAGATATCTTTGGACCGGTCACCTACCTAAGTATTGGGGGTAGCAAATATGGTCTTGTTATTGTTGATGACTATTTTTGTTTCACTTAGATATTTTTCTTGCATGACAAGTGCCAAGTTCAAGAGAAGGTGAAGATATTTGTTAGAAGAGCTCAAAAGGAGTTCGGTCTTCCCATCAAGAAAGTGAGAAGCGATGATGTGACTGAATTCAAGAATACTCTAGTTGAGGAGTTTCTTGATGAAGAGGGCATCAAGCATGAGTTTTCAACTCCATACACCCCTTAACAAAATAGTGTAGTAGAGATGAAGAACCATACACTCATTGACATGGCAAGGACAATGCTAGATGAGTACAAGACGCTGGACATCTTTTGGTGTGACACCATCAACATTGCTTGCTATGCCATCAACCGCCTCTACCTACATAAGAAGTTGAAGAAAACTTCATATGAGCTTCAACCGGTAACAAGCCTAAGGTGTCTTACTCTAGAGTGTCTGTGTGCAAGTGTGTGGCAAAACCTCCTAAGTTATAGGGCCCACATGCACCTGTCACTATCCTACAACCATTGACATCTATGCATATGTTTCCATGAACTTAAAAAGACTGTCGGGTGTCCTCGGGGAACCCCGAATCATCCACGATTTCCAAGCAGGATCACGTTACAGAGTCATTGCAGTATTACAACATTTATTCAAATATCAAAACCAGAGTAAAAACAGCAGAAGTCTTACGATAACATAGTTTACAAACCAGTTGTTTCAAACCTTACAAACTAAGTTCGATAAATATTACAAACCATAGTAGTAGTGGAGTGGCATAATTAACATATACATAACACACAAATTAAACATCCTGCCCAAGGATCACACATTTACTTCTCATCGTCAGAATGAACGATAGTCATGCAGCATGATCCAAAACAGATCTGCTCATGAGGCTCACCTGCAACAAGGGGTCACTGAACCCTGAGTACAAAAGTACTCAACAAGACTTAACCGAAATAAAACTAATAGAACTCAGGAATACCGGCTCATGGGATTCAAGGTATGGCTTTAACAATAATCAAAGTTCTTTTGTGTAAAAGCTCTTTAACAAAATTCTTTAATTCAAAGGTAAAACTTTATAAGTACCACATATGAATCTGCCATGATCTGTAATGAGATCATGAACTTCATATCCATCTCTTTCGCAAACCTTTCTCAAGTTCTAGTTATTAATACTACGATGATGAATAGTGAGTTGAGTCTCCATAACCGAGGAGCAATGACGATTCGAACCGATTAAACAACCTAGCTGGGAATTCCAGACCACATGACATATGCAGGTCCCTGACCTACATATACCAACCTACCCTCGGATCCTCTAAAACAAGAACAGGTCCGCGCCACCCAAGAATATAGTACTCCACCATTCTAGCCCACGGCCACATGGGTACATGCTACTCTCGCCATCTCTCCACTCCCAGTGTGTGAGTAGCCATTCTCGTAATAGAATTGCCAAGTTTAGGCTTACCGGAGTATGTGGTTAGTACTACAAATTCTCACCTCATGCAATTCAACAACGGACGTGCCTTAATCGACACAGGCAGAAAAAACCCGCTCACAAGACCTCCATATCTTGTGGCTCACACACACCGAGTCCGCCCAGTCTAGATTTATTACTCCACATTCTCATATCACATGCTAACATAATTAACCAATGTTCCATTTAAAACTTGCAGGTGGCAGGTAGTCACCCGACTTTCATCGTTCTACGCATAGCTAAGCAAAACTAGGCATATACGAGTTTAAAATTGGTAATATGGTAAATATGGAATAACAAGGGTGGTAATGCACCAATTAGGCTCTTACTTAACTCCTAATCACTTAATGCAGTAATGGAAAGCAAAAGTGAAATTAATTTGTAAAACACAAGGTAGGGTTATATGCATCCAGGGCTTGCCTTCGTTGACAGAAAAGTCTGGTTACTGCGACGTTATACAAGTATTCGATCCGACCTCAACAGACGGATTAACCTCCTCAACAGCTTGATTAACTACCACGTGTTCACCTTTGTTCACTACACATAATAACAATGACATGTTTAACATGATGCGGAATACGAAATATGATGCTCGATGATGGATACAAAAATTAATAATTTGAATACAACTTTCCTTCGCGGTACAGTTGTAAGTCAAACAAACTAAATCTTTTTCGTAACACATACATCAATTGCCAAGGATCATTATCAACTAATGACCCAAGGTCACCACTCAATCCAAAATTACAAACAAAACCTAAATCACTAAAGGTTACTATTTGCTTTTATGAATTAATTATTTAATTCAAAATTATGAAATAAATCAACTTATTCTAATTGAGCTTAAAATTTTTGTAAATGTTCATTACATGATAAGTAAGTGGCAAAACAAATTTCATAATTTTTGGACAAGTAAATAAGCCTAGAAAAATCATGGAAATGCATTTATTAATAAATTGAGCAATTTTTATCACATTCAAAAAGTACTGAAAACATTATTTCATATTTTTCTTAAATACTTTACATCATAGAGAAGTCACACAAAAATTTTCATAATTTTTGGAGCTCTAAATAAATCTACACAAAAATAACAAAAATAGACACTATTTATTCACATCTGAAAATAGAAAAATCCATTTTTGAACTACACAGTCACTAACATGGTGACCCCACCTGTCATCCCCTTCCTCCCGCTTTGACTACGGTGATGATGGTGCTGACCGGCGATATCTCGACGACGGCGAGATCAACGGCGACGGCGAATGCACTAACATGATCACTACATCCCGGCGCACCGATTTGTGGCACAAACACGACCAATTACTGCCTGGACCGAGCACTACACCGGCCATGGCTGCTACGGTGGCACGGCGACACAACGCTAGTGAAACGAAGCCAAAAATGGGGAAACAGAGGGCATGGGAAGGTCCAGTAGCTCACCACGAACACGTTGGAGCAAAGAACGAGACCAGATAAGCTACGATGACACGGGTCGACGTTGACAGCGGTCACGGCGGAGCGATCTTCGACGACGGCGATGCTTCGGTAGCTGTGGTGGTCAAAATGAAAAAAATCAATGGGTCACAAAGCACTACATCATTGCGGCAAAGCCGAAGCAAGACTCGGCAAGGGCAGGGACTCACCGTAGCGCGCTGGCCACGGCGACGCGGGCTCGACGGCGGGGCTGCCGGCCGTGGAGAAGAAACACGACGAGTGGTGGTTCCCAGTGAAATTAAGCTAAATTGATGGGTTGACTAAGCGCGTAAGGATAAGGCGGAGCTAATGGATGCTTTGCTGCAACGGCAGAGGCACTGGTTCGATGATGAGGGCTCACCGTAGATGATCGGTAACGTCAGGAAAAACAGAGGGCGAAGGAAGAACAATGACGACGACGTCGGAGCTTTATAGGGCAGCCAAGGAAGCAAGGAGAAGCCATAGTGACGCTTTTCCCATGCCAGTGCGAAGCCAAGGCCACCACGCGCGCGCCTGGAACACCGAAGACGGTCGTCGGCCATGTAGCTTCGGCGGTGAACACTGTTCATTGTATTTACAAGTTTGCCATTCGCCAAAATTCACAAATTACTCTCAAATTTTCATAACAACTCAAAAATCTCCAAAAACAAAAGTTGTTCAAAATCAAAAGTTCTACAACTTTGCTTTTATAACCATCTTCTAATTCGGTCTAGATTTTGAAATGATCTTTTAAATTCAAATAGGGGATATTTAACGAATTACGCCTTTTTGAATTACTCAAAATTTTTCTAAACAACTTGAAAAACTCCAAAAATAAACTTTGTATAACTTGTTAATCTCTACACTTTTGCTTTTGGGCCCAACCCCAAAATATGCTTAGATTTTGAAATGGATTTTCAGGGTAGGGTTTAAATGTTGAAACGCGGGGTTTTCTCGAAAAATTCCAAACCCAACCAACTTTGAACTTGAGTTAAACAATACAATTCAACACTCAATACACCAATGTAAACTTGTTTTAGTAAATGCATATCAAAGTTTTCACCAAATGCCAAATGCTTTGCAATGCATATGATGACATGTCAGATTTTAATATTTAAACACCCGAGGTGTTACAATCCTTCCCCCTAAAAGAAATCTCGCCCCGAGATTCAAAGCCATAGAGTAAGTAATGGAAAAAGAAATGTGTCAATCCAAAAACATCCAAAACTTGCCCATAAAACAGCTGAGGTTCCTTTACAAAACACAACTTGTACCACCGAAGTCAACTAACATTACTCTATTCTATATTGACGCTAGAAACTTTGGAAACTTTTCTAACAAGTAATCTTCTGATTCCCAAGTAGCTTCCTCTTCTGAATGTTGATTCCATTATATTTTATAGAACTTGATTGTCCATCTTCGAGTAACACAATCTTTCTGATCTAACACTCGGATAGGATATTCAGAATAAGTTAAATCCGGTTCTAGTTCCACTCCTTCAACTTCAACATTCTGTTCAGGCACTCGGAGACACTTCTTCAATTGAGAAACATGGAACACATCATGTACAGCTACAAGATGTTCAGGTAACTTCAAGCGATATGCCACTTTTCCATACCTTTCCAAAATTTGATATGGTCCAATATATCGAGGTGCCAACTTTCCTTTAACACCAAAACGGGTAACTCCCTTCATTGGTGATACTTTTAGATATACAAAATCTCCTTTGGTAAATACCAATGGTCTCTGCCTTCTATCCGCATAACTCTTTTGGCGGGACTAAGCTATCTTCAAATTATTCTGTATTTGCCTAACCTTGTCTTCTGTTTCTTTCACAAGGTCAACCCCAAAGAATCTTCTTTCTCCAGGCTCGGACCAACTCAACGGTGTTCTGCATCTATGACCATAGAGTGCTTCAAACTGAGCCATTCTAATGCTTTCCTGATAACTATTGTTGTATGAGAACTCAGCCAAAGATAAGCATTCATCCCACTTATTAGAATAGTTAAGGACACAACACCTTAACATATCTTCAAGTACTTGATTAACTCTTTCAGTCTGTCCATCAGTCTGCGGATGATAAGCTGTACTATACAGAAGTTTGGTACCCAATGAAGAATGCAATTGTTTCCAAAAATTGGAGACAAACTGTGCACCCCTATCTGACACTATGGTCTTTAGTACACCATGCAAACTCATGATTCTTGCTAAGTACATTTTGGCATATTGGATCGTAGGATATATTGTCTTGACTGGAAGAAAATGCGCTGACTTAGTGAGTCGATCTACAATAACCCATACTGAGTCAAATCCCTTTGATGTCCTGGGTAGACCAACAATAAAGTCCATACTTATGTCCTCCCACTTCCAAGATGGAATAGGTAATGGTTGTAACTCACTAGCAGACCTCAAATGTATAGCTTTCACCTTTTGATAAGTATCACACTTTGCTATATATCTAGCAATCTCTATTTTCATTTTTGTCCACTAGAATCTTTGCTTCAAGTCATGGTACATCTTGTTACTTCCTGGATGGATAGATAACCTAGTAGCATGTGCCTTATCTAGAATTGACTGCCGCAACTCAGGAACTTTTGGTACCGCCAGGCGATCCTTGAACCACAACACATCTTCATCATCTATGCTAAAGCATTCCGCTTTTCCATTCTTGACTCTTTCCTTGATATGGGCTATACCCTTGTTTTCCTTCTGAGTAGCAATAACTTGATCTTGAATAGTTGCTTCAACAATGATGTTGGTCAAACTTCCTTGTTGAACTACTTCTACATTCAACTTTTCCATTTCTTGATATAAATTCAAACCCATTGTTTTCACTGCCAGACAATTACAATAACTTTTGTGACTGAGAGCATCTGCAACTACATTTGCTTTACCAGGGTGATAATGTACTTCCAAATCATAATCCTTAATCAGTTATAACCATCTTCTTTGTCGCATGTTCAACTCTGACTGAGTAAAGATATACTTTAAGCTTTTGTGGTCTGTATACATATGACACATATTACCAAGTAGGTAATACCACCAAATCTTTAGAGCATGAACCACAGCTGCTAACTCCAAGTCATGAGTCGGATAGTGTTCTTCATGTTGCTTAAGTTGCCAGGATGCATAAGCAATGACTTGGCCTTCTTGCATCAACACACATCCAATACCAATACCTGAAGCATCACAATAAATATCAAACGGCTTCTCGATATCGGGTTGGGCTAACACTGGTGCAGTAGTCAATAGTCTCTTCAAAGTCTAGAAAGCCTCCTCACAATCTGATGACCAGACAAACTTAACTTGGTTCTTTAACAATTCAGTTATGGACTTTGATATTTTTGAGAAATCTAGAATAAACCGATGGTAATACCTCGCCAATCCTAGAAAACTCCGAACTTGATGAACTGTGGTTGGCGGTTTCCAATCAAGCACATCACTTACTTTGCTAGGATCAACTGCAACTCCTTCGGCTGATAAGACATGTCCAAGAAATTGCACTTCCTTAAGCCAAAAATCACACTTGCTGAACTTGGTATATAGTTGATGTTCTCTCAAATGAGTCAGAATAATCCTAAGATGTTCCACATGTTCTTTCTTATTCTTGGAATATACTAAAATGTCATCAATAAACACTACTACAAACTTGTCTAGCTCAGGCATGAATACTGAGTTCATTAGGTACATGAAATGAGCTAGAGCATTTGTCAAACCAAAAGACATTACCAAGTATTCATATAATCCATATCTTGTGGTAAATGCTGTTTTGGGAATATCTTCAGGCTTTATCTTGATTTGGTGATATCCTGATCTCAAATCTATCTTGGAGAAAACTTTGGCTCCAGCCAATTGATCAAAAAGCAAATCTATCCAAGGTAGTGGATACTTATTTTTGATGGTCACTTCATTCAATGGACGATAGTCAACACATAACCTCAGGGTCTCATCTTTCTTTTTCACAAAAATTGCCGGACATCCCCAAGGTGAGGAACTAGGTTGGATAAACCCTTTCTCAATCAATTCTTGTAACTGAGTCTTCAACTCGGCCAATTCCTTAGGTGGCATCCTATAAGCTCTCCGAGAAATCGGAGCTATTCTAGGTTGTAACTCTATGTTAAACTGTACATCTCCATCAGGTTGTAGACCAGGTAAATCTTCAGGAAACACATCTAGAAATTCACACACTACCGGAATATCTCTAATCTCTTTGACAGCAGTTGCACAAATCTTGCCCACTAATCTCCTTAGGGTTGGAAGTTGGATAAGAAGTTGAGAAGTACTATCAGGCAGACTCACTCTTAAAGTCCTATTCAAAGCATCTATAACAGCCTTATGCTGATACATCCAATTCATTCCCAAAATTACATCTATATCCTGATCCTTAAGGATAATCATGGAAGTGGGAAAAATATGCCCACCCAGGTTTATGGGTACCTGGTATACCATTTCCTTAGTACACAGACATCTCCCGGGCGACTGTATAAAGAAACTTTCCTTTGTTGTCCCAATTGAAATTTCATGCTTCACGATAAATGTTCTATTAATAAATGAATGCGATGCACCAGAATAAAAAAGTATAACTACAGGGTGATTGGCAATAGGAAACATACCCATCATCACTGGCTCCCCTTCCGAAATTTCTCCAGGTTGAATATAGAACACCCGTCCTATTTTCCTCTCATCTTTGCCCTTCTGAACATTCTGATTGGGGTTCTTGTTTGGTGCCTGACTCTGTTGTTGATTAGTAAGGGTCTTCTGATAATTTTGATTAGCCTACCTAGGATATAGACATTCCCTAGAAAAATGACCAGTCCTTCCACAATTGTAGCACGGGTAGTTGTGACCCTGGGATGTTGGAGCATTGCCACTAGAAGCATTGGTTGACTGTGAATTCGGATAGGTTATAGTAGGACGAACATTTGACTGTTGCCCAGCTTGGAACTACGGCGAACGATAAGGAGGATGATTATGATGTACTGGATGATAAATCACCCTCTGCCTCTTCTGATTTCCCCCAAAAGATCCAGACGGCACACTCTTTTTCTTTTTGAGCTCCTTATGCTGCCGATATTTTGACTCTGAGGCAATTGCAATATTTATGGCCTTATGGTAAGTGACATTAGTACAAGTGGTCATCATAGTCTGCAACTTGGTATTCAGGCCTCTCATAAACCACCTCTTCTTCTTGGCATCAGTATTGACATGTTTGGATGCATATTGGGACAGATGATTAAATCTTCCCACATACTGCATCACGGTCTGATCTCCCTGTTTTAAAGCAAGGAATTCATCTAACTTCATAGCCATCACTCCTTTAGGGATATAGTGGGCTCTAAAGGCAGTACGGAACTTAGCCCAAGTTATTGGAATGCTAGCTGGTTGCATAGCCACTAAGTTTGCCCACTAAGCACTTGCTGCTCCTCTAAGTTGCTGGGCGGCAAACGCAGGTTTTTGATACTCCGTACATGGAATAAGGTCAAATTTCTGCTCCATGGTTCAAAGCCAATCATCAACCTCCAATGGTTTATCTGCCTTGGTGAACACCGGGGGTCTTGTGTCTGTGAAATCAACATATGTGGCCTCCTGTCTGTTATGGTGGTGACCACAGTTTCTGTACATCTAATTCTGATTACTTTGAGCCATCTCATGAAGCAAATGAGAATTTTCAGCCATCACATTGACAAGTGCGGTTATAGCATCAGCTAAATTTGTTGGAACTGGTGGCGGATCTAGAATACCGTCCTCATCTTGTGAAGTTCCTGGAATAAACAAACCCCGCGTACGACGCATCTGCTCATAACAAACCAAACTTTATTCACATGTCTTTATTGAATTGTACCAAAGCTTACTCTAGACACATTACATAGAGCTTACTACTGTACAAACAAACCCACGAGTACGAAAACAAAACTACATAACTTAACTAGAGTTACTATTATACAACTCTACTCTTTTCCTCAATTTCTTCAAACTTCAGGCTCGGTATCCATTCCGGAATTATTACCGCCTTCATCATCACTTTCATCGATCATTACTAATTCTTTAGGATCTTCTTCTTCTTCTTCCGATTCATTATCATTGGCAAGGATGACACCGAGGTCCATGGCATCAGCTTGAGGCTCATGATTCGGATTTAGTAGATTGCTAAGCCTATGAACTTCCTCATGTAGATAAGTATTATGTTCTTCTAAATCTTCTACATAGAATTCTAACTCATGAGTTCTAGCTCTAGCTACATTCTCCCTCTGCCAAGCTTCATTTCTTCCCTCCACCATATGAACCAACATACGTTCGCAATTCCTATGTGCGGTGGTGAGATGCCTCAATTGACCCTGTAATTCTCCTATTTGTATAACATCCAAAGCCCATCTCTAGTAGATTGTGCTAACTCTATAGAAACCCTTAGTATCTCTGCCTGAGGATCAGGCCTAGAACTACTACTGCTAGCACCATCATTTCTAGGGGCAAGTTGGTGATGAGGAACTCCTTTGGGTTTGGTGGACTTATGGGGCATCATCTTGGCACGAGCCATACTGTAGGAAGCCAATTTAATCCAATTAAGACCATTTGATCAAAATCCAAAAAGTAGCTAAGACGGATTACATTCCTCAAACTAGGCTCACTACTCACTCCAGACTAAGAGGTGAAGGAAGTAACGAGTGAATTATTCATGATGCATGAATCGTTCTTACGAACAAAAACATCAAAGTTTATAATGCACATAAACAACATTTATTTTTATATAGGGCATAGTAATATTACTACTCCACCACACAAAAACCTTTTTAATCAAATATGGAATGGTGAGAAAGAAATAAGATAAGTCAGAAGCAATTTGGACCAAATTAGCAAGTTAAATTTAGTCATCCCAAATTATTTTGAAGTTTTTGTAAAACAATACAACCAAAAACCTTGTAACGATCGCTCTGATACCATTCTGTGGCAGAACCTCCTAAGTTATAGGGCCCACATGCACCTGTCACTATCCTACAACCATTGACATCTATGCATATGTTTCCATGAACTTAAAAAGACTGTCGGGTGTCCTCGGGGAACCCCGAATCATCCACGATTTCCAAGCAGGATCACGTTACAGAGTCATTGCAGTATTACAACATTTATTCAAATATCAAAACCAGAGTAAAAACAGCGGAAGTCTTACGATAACATAGTTTACAAACCAGTTGTTTCAAACCTTACAAACTAAGTTCGATAAATATTACAAACCATAGTAGTAGTGGAGTGGCATAATTAACATATACATAACACACAAATTAAACATCCTGCCCAAGGATCACACATTTACTTCTCATCGTCAGAATGAACGATAGTCATGCAGCATGATCCAAAACAGATCTGCTCATGAGGCTCACCTGCAACAAGGGGTCACTAAACCCTGAGTACAAAAGTACTCAACAAGACTTAACCGAAATAAAACTAATAGAACTCAGGAATACCGGCTCATGGGATTCAAGGTATGGCTTTAACAATAATCAAAGTTCTTTTGCGTAAAAGCTCTTTAACAAAATTCTTTAATTCAAAGGTAAAACTTTATAAGTACCACATATGAATCTGCCATGATCCGTAATGAGATCATGAACTTCATATCCATCTCTTTCACAAACCTTTCTCAAGTTCTAGTTATTAATACTACGATGATGAATAGTGAGTTGAGTCTCCATAACCGAGGAGCAACGACGATTCGAACCGATTAAACAACCCAGCTGGGAATTCCAGACCACACGACATATGCAGGTCCCTGACCTACATATACCAACCTACCCTCGGATCCTCTAAAACAAGAACGGGTCCGCGCCACCTGAGAATATAGTACTCTACCATTCCAGCCCATGGCCACATGGGTACACGCTACTCTCGCCATCTCTCCACTCCCAATGCGTGAGTAGCCATTCCTGTAATAGGATTGCCAAGTTCAGGCTTACCGAAGTATGTGGTTAGTACTACAAATTCTCACCTCATGCAATTCAACATTGGACGTGCCTTAATCGACATAGGCGGAAAGAACCCACTCACAAGACCTCCATATCTTGTGGCTCACACACACCGAGTCCGCCCGATCTAGATTTATTACTCCACATTCCCATATCACATGCTAACATAATTAACCAATGTTCCATTTAAAACTTGTAGGTGGCAGGTAGTCACCCGACTTTCATCGTTCTACGCATAGCTAAGCAAAACTAGGCATATACGAGTTTAAAATTGGTAATATGGTAAATATGGAATAACAAGGGTGGTAATGCACCAATTAGGCTCTTACTTAACTCCTAATCACTTAATGCAGTAACGGAAAGCAAAAGCAAAATTAATTTGTAAAACACAAGGTAGGGTTGTATGCATCCGGGGCTTGCCTTCGTTGACGGAAAAGTCCGGTTACTGCGACGTTATACAAGTATTTGATCCGACCTCAATAGACGGATTAACCTCCTTAATAGCTTGATTAACTACCACGTGTTCACCTTCGTTCACTACATGTAATAACAATGCCATGTTTAACATGATGCGGAATACGAAATATGATGCTCGATGATGGATACAAAAATTAACAATTTGAATACAACTTTCCTTCGCGGTACAGTTGCAAGTCAAACAAACTAAATCTTTTTCATAACACATACATCAATTGCCAAGGATCATTATCAAGTAATGACCCAAGGTCATCACTCAATCCAAAATTACAAACAAAACCTAAATCACTAAAGGTTACTATTTGCTTTTATGAATTAATTATTTAATTCAAAATTATGAAATAAATCAACTTATTCTAATTGATCTTAAAATTTTTGTAAATGTTCATTACATGATAAGTAAGTGGCAAAACAAATTTCATAATTTTTGGACAAGTAAATAAGCCTAGAAAAATCATGGAAATCCATTTATTAATAAATTGAGCAATTTTTATCACATTCAAAAAGTACTGAAAAACATTATTTCATATTTTTCTTAAATACTTTACATCATAGAGAAGTCACACAAAAATTTTCATAATTTTTGGAGCTCTAAATAAATCTACACAAAAATAACAAAAACAAACACTATTCATTCACATCTGAAAATAGAAAAATCCATTTTTGAACTACACAGTCACTAACATGGTCACCCCACCTGTCATCCCCTTCCTCCCACTTTGACTACGGTGATGATGGTGCTGACCGGTGATATCTCGACGACGGCGAGATCAACGGCGACGGCGAATGCACTAACATGATCACTACATCCCAGCGCACCGATTTGTGGCACAAACGCGACCAATTACTGCCTGGACCGAGCACTACGCCGGCCATGGCGGCTGCGGTGGCACAGCAACACAACGCCAGCGAAACGAAGCCGAAAACGGGGAAACAGAGGGCATGGAAAGGTCCAGTAGCTCACCACGAGCACGTTGGAGCAAAGAACGAGACTGGATAAGCTACGATGACACGGGTCGACGTTGACAGCGGTCACGGCGGAGCGATCTTCGACGACGGCGATGCTTCGGTAGCTATGGTGGTCAAAATAAAAAAATCAATGGGTCACAAAGCACTACATCATTGCGGCGATGCCAAAGCAAGACTCGGCAAGGGCAGGGACTCACCGTAGCGCGCTGGCCACGGCGACGCGGGCTCGACGGCGGGGCTGCCGGCCGTGGAGAAGAAACACGACGAGTGGCGGTTCCCAGTGAAATTAAGCTAAATTGATGGGTTGGCTGAGCGCGTAAGGATAAGGCAGAGCTAATGGATGCTTTGCTGCAACGGCAGAGGCACTAGTTCGACGATGAGGGCTCACCGTAGATGATCGGCAATGTCGGGAAAAACAGAGGGCGAAGGAAGAACAACGACGACGGCGTCGGAGCTTTATAGGGTGGCCAAGGAAGCAAGGAGAAGCCACGGTGACGCCTTTCCTACGCCAGCGCGAAGCCAAGGCCACCACGCGTGTGCCTGGAACGCCGAAGACGGTCGCCGGCCATGTAGCTTCGGCGCTGAACACTGTTCATAGTATTTACAAGTTTGCCATTCGCCAAAATTGACAAATTACTCTCAAATTTTCATAACAACTCAAAAATCTCCAAAAACAAAAGTTGTTCAAAATAAAAAGTTCTACAACTTTGCTTTTATAACTATCTTCTAATTTGGTCTAGATTTTGAAATGATCTTTTAAATTCAAATAGGGGATATTTAACGAATTACGCCTTTTTGAATTACTCAAAATTTTTCTAAACAACTTGAAAAACTCCAAAAATAAACTTTGTATAACTTGTTAAGATCTACACTTTTGCTTTTGGGCCCAACCCCAAAATATGCTTAGATTTTGAAATGGATTTTTAGGGTAGGGTTTAAATGTTGAAACGCGGGGTTTTCTCGAAAAATTCCAAACCCAACCAACTTTGAACTTGAGTTAAACAATACAATTCAACACTCAATACACCAATGCAAGTTTGTTTTAGTAAATGCATATCAAAGTTTTCACCAAATGCCAAATGCTTTGCAATGCATATGATGACATGTCAGATTTTAATATTTAAACACCCGAGGTGTTACAAAGTGTTTCATACTTAACAAGAAACCCAAAATCTCTAAGTTTGCACCTAAAGTTGATGAAGGTTTTCTTCTTAGTTATGGATCAAATGAGCATGCCTACCGTATCTTCAACAAAACTTCTAGGAGAGTTGAGATTGTGGTAGACGTGATATTTGATGAATCTAATGGCTCTCAAGTAGAGAAAGTTGATTCAGGTGTTGTAGAAAAGGAGGATCCAACATGTGAAGCAATCAAGCAATTGGCAATTGGTGATATTAGACAATAAGAAGATAAAGCCACTGAAGTGGAGGTTCCTCAAGTTGTTGTACCAATTTCCACTAACGTACCTGATGCTACACTGCAACAAACACCTGCTGCAACTCTAGAGCGTGGCAGTGCCGCACTTTAGGGTGGCAGTGCCGCACCTACACAGTCAACAATAGCTGATTCGACTCCAGCCCATGGACAAAACCTACAACCCATATTTGAGCAAGATGATGATGAAGATCTAGAAGATGAACAAGAGGCCATTGAGCATCCAAGGCTAAGGCAAACAATACAAGGGGTCATCCTATTGATAACATCCTTGAGAGTCTTTGAAAGGGGTAATAACTCATTTTCATTTAGCAAACTTTTATCAATATTACTCGTTTGTTTCCTCTTTGGAGCCTCTTAAGGTAGAACAAGCACTTAGAGACCCGGATTGGGTGATGGTCATGCAAGAAGAGCTCAATAATTTCGAAAGAAACCAAGTGTGGACTTTGGTGAAATGACCCAATACCAATGTCATTGGCACCAAATGGGTCTTTCGCAACAAGCAAGATGAGAATGGAGTGGTGATAAGGAATAAGGCAAGGTTGGTTGCTCAAGGTTTCACTCAAGTAGAGGGCTCAGACTTTGAAAAAACATATGCACCGGTGGCAAGACTTGAAGCAATTCAAATGCTTCTAGCCTATGCCACTCATCACAACTTCAAGCTATATCAAATGGATGTGAAGAGTACATTTCTCAATGGCCCTATTCAAGAACTTGTCTATGTTGACAACCACCGGGCTTTGAAGATCACAAGTTTCTCAACCATGTCTACAAACTCCAAAAGACACTCTATGGGCTTAAGCAAGCACCAAGAGCATGGTATGAATGCCTTAAGGAATTTTTGCTTAAACAAGGCTTTGAAATAGGCAAAGCCGATCCTACCCTTTTCACTCACAAAGTTGGCAAAGATATATTTGTGTGCCAAATATATGTCGATGACATAATATTTGGTAGTACTAATCATTCTTTTTGTGAGGAATTTAGTAGGATCATGACCAAGAGATTTGAGATGTCCATGATGGGTGAATTGAAGTTCTTCCTTGGATTTCAAATCAAGCAAGTGAAGGATGGAACTTTTATTAGCCAAATGAAGTACACCCATGATATGCTCAAGAAGTTTGACATGGTGAATGCCAAGCCTATCAAAACTCCCATGCAAACCAATGGACATCTAGATCTCAATGATGAAGGAAAAGCCATGGATACTAAGGTATATCGCTCCATGATCGGCTCTCTACTTTATTTGTGCACATCTAGGCCTGATATTATGCTTAGTGTGTGCATGTGTGCTAGATTTTAAGCAAACCTAAAAGAGTGTCACTTAGTGGCCATTAAGAGAATCTTAAGATATTTAGTACATACTTCTAACCTTGGCTTATGGTATCCTAAGGGCTCTAGGTTTGATCTACTTGGGTATTCGGATTCTAATTACGCCGGTTGCAAAGTAGATCAAAAAAGCACTTCGAGGATATGTCAATTCCTTGGACGGTCCCTAGTGTATTGGAGTTCTAAAAAGCAAAATTGTGTAGCCCTTTCCACCATCGAGGCCGAGTATGTTATAGCTAGTGCATGTTGTGCTCAACTACTTTGGATGAGGCAAACCCTTCAAGATTTTGGATGTCACTTCACAAAAATCCCACTCTTATGTGGCAATGAAAGTGCCAGAAAGTTAGCCAACAATCCAATAAGCCACTCAAGAACTAAGCATATATACATCCGACATCATTTCTTGAGAGACCACGAAGTCAAAGGAGATATGAAAATTCACCATGTGAGCACCGAAAAGCAACTAGCCAATATCTTCACTAAGCCTCTTGATGAGTTAATGTTTTGTGCTTTACGTACTGAGCTAAATATACTTGATTCTCATAACATGGTTTGAACTATAGCACACCTTGATTGATGAACTAGTGTGGATAGGAGAAATGAATTGTAAAAGTTTAAATATTGTGCCTAAAAATGTTTATCATAAGAAACAAGTGTATTATGATCATTGTTTGTATTGATCATTTGTTGCTGATCATAGTGTGCTTGAGATATGTGACCATATCCTATATATAGGTATTTAGTTAGTAGCTAAACTTGCTGTACTTGGGAGTGCGGTTGTGCCACGCCTGCCCTACGGCAGTGTCGCACTACGGTAGTGCCGCGTGCGGTGAGCGGCAGTGCCGCACTTTGAATTTCAACTAGAAATTTGGCCCATATCAGCTATTACCGTGGGGGGCCACATCTTATCTCTTATTTACCTGGCCCTCTAGGGTAACCCCTCACCTCTTTCCTCAGTAGCCACTGCCACCGCCTCTTTTCTCCTCCACGCGCACAGCCAGCTGCCGTTGTCTCCTTGCTGCCGTGCCACTGCTCTGGCTATGTCGTGGCCTATTGCTACTCTTCCTCACCGATAGCAGCAGCTCTAGCTCATGGATGATGACATTCTTTTCCTTTCCTCTTTAGTCCACATGAATCAAGGTAAAACCCTAACCTAATCCCGATCTATATTTGTTGGAAGATGATTTCTAGTGATTGCATGATTAGGGTAGAAACTAGTTTGATGGATAAATTGAATCAAAATAATGATTCATTGGTTGAGCCTCATCTATACCCATGATAGTGCTGCATGTTGGGTGTGATAGTGTCTCACTCAACAGATTGAACTTGTAAATGCAGATGTTGTTCCATCGACGACTCTCTATTTTAGTTGGATTTATGCACCAGATTTGTTTCTATCTTAAACATGTAGCCACTTTACCTATATTTTAGACAACTCCATGTATTTGTTTAGGTCTACTCATTCTAAGATTGCCTAGTGGTTTAGGAGAATGTTTGAGAAATAGTCTGAATAGTTGAGAAGAATTAAATCGTGGGAGAGGTGCAGCACTAGGTGCAGCAGTGCCGCTCCTAGGGTGCGGCAGTGCTACACCCTCTAACCTAATTAGTTCAGAGTGCTTTCCTAACTTGAGATTTGAATCATCTTATCTATCCAGAGTGTTTTACAAGTGTTCTTCTACACCCCTTATGTACAGTTTCTTATTCAGACCTATATTTATTTACATAGATGTCCTCTAGAGGTGATGATGATCGAAGGGGGAAGAGGAAGATAACCGAGCCTCAGGATAAGCAGATGCCTCATCATGGTTATGGCAAGACCACAGGGGGCAGCAGCAGTGCAGCAGACAGAGATGTTGCTAGAGATAGGGGGAAGAGAGATCAGATGATCCAGGATGAGAAGAACTTAGAGAGGGCTGGCCACACTATTCCTCTAGGTACTTGCCCAGATACTCCACCTCATCTTGAGGAGTTTGATAGGAGCTACATCAGAGAGTATTCTAAGGATGTGGTTATGAGGCATCCTATTGACACACATGCTCATCCTATGCTCAATTATGTGAGAAAGCTGAAGATGGTGGAAAAAGCACATGAGAACAATCCCTATGAATAGCCAAAGGATTTGGAGATTGACTATAGGTTTTGGAATGATTCCAACTTCTATGCATTTGTGAACTTCAACTCTAAGAAATCCAAGGTTGTGAAGATGCAATATGTTGATTAGGAGGAGATGAAGGCAAAGAATAAGCTAGAATTCAATAAGATGATCAAGACTTGTGAGTTGTTTGGCCTCACTAATATTATGAGCTTCAGATATAATTAGAATGAAGAAGTGCTAGCATAGTTCCATTCTACTTTCATCTATAGCATCTACACTGATGAGATTCACTGGATGACTGAGGGATAGCATTATAGAGTTGATTTTGTGACTTTTAGCCGGATCCTTGGTTTTAAAGAGGAGGAGTGGGGTTTTACTTACATTCATGATGAGGCTAGAGCTGAGATCCATGATATTGCCCATATGTGGATTGACAGAAAAAGTGCAGATGGGAAGGTCAGTGGCCTAAAGAGCTATTATTACATTCTGAATAATTTGATCAGGCACACTATTAATCCTAAGGATGGAGCAGCCTCTGATCTTAATGACTATGTTAGGAATGTGCTTGCTAGATTTGCTCCTAGAGGTGACAGGTTTAATGTCCCTTGCTTCATGTGGCATGAGCTGAGGAACGCCATGGAGGATAGGAGAAAGGGGATACCCTATGCCCCCTATCTCATGTTTATGATTGAGAGGGTCACTGGCAACAGATTTGAGAAAGATGGTCTTCACACCATCTATAAAATTAAGAAGACCCGATGGGTAGGTGTTAGCAGGGCAGTGAGATGCTCTCCATCAGTTGAGGATGTGCCTGAGTCGTCCCAATCTAGGCCTCATAAGGAAAATAAGATGGAGAAGTTTGGGAGAAGGATAAAGGCCATCTTCACCACTTGCACCTATGCAGCGAGGACCACATATCAGGACCGATTAGAGAACCATGAAGCCAACTGAGAGGCTAGAGAATGTGTAGGGCTACCATCTCTTTCTCTAGTTCAATCACCATCGAGGTTTGATGACCTCCCTAGCCTTTCTAAGACTGTTGGTGTTTTGTACAAGCACCGGCAAGTAAATTTATAGTAATGCGCGTTAGGCTCGAATGGTGTGCTAAAGGACACAAGATTTATACTAGTTTGGGCCGAATGTCCCTACGTCCAGTTTGTTGCTGCTCGTGTTATTAGCACCATGAACGGTTCATAGTAGGGGGTATAAATGATCGAGAGAGGGACTAGTCCCAAGTCTCTGATGGAAGGGTTGAAAGGAGGCCAAGAGCTTGATCGTAGCTTGACTATGTGAGTGTTGTGTACTATCCTATCAAAGATCGGTTAAAAAGTCTATCCCTTTGATGGAGGAAGCGCATCCCCTTTTATAGATGAAGGGGCTGGCTTTACAAGGGTGAGGGCTTTAGGATGCGTACTCTACTTAGTCTTGTGGCTCATGTCTATCTGGCCTGGTTCTTCATTCTCATGAGTGCAAAGGAGGATAAGTGCCTACAATACTGTTGATGCCTCTATAGAATGTCAGGTTGGTTACAGAATGCTGCCCTACATAGGGTATGGGCTGCAGTACAGTGGTTTTGACTTATGAGCCTCCCCCAGCCTTGCTTCGCACGCCTTCTGGTTCCTATGAGTCTTCATCGGAGGGACACGGGTTTGGGGTCTGGAGTAGTGTCGTGGCCAAGGTCTTCCAACTTGGTGGACCTGAGGGGTCGGGAAGCGGGTGCCGCTCCCTTGGGCCCATAGCGTGGTGACGGAATATCCATCGTTCATGGAGATAGCAAATCCTTTTCTGGAATATAGTGGTTGTCATATATCTTCATTGGGTTTCATGTCCCAGAGCTGAAGGCGGCGCCTACAACTCTACAGGGTGAGGAGCACGCACCTGTAATACTTTTCGGGCTCTGTGGTGCCTGGAAGGGTCTAAAGCACTTGTCCCATCGTTCCCTGGCAGTACTTTTCCTGCCAGGGCGTAGGGTATGGTCCTTGGAGCCATGGTTGACCTAAACATCTTGTCTTGCCCTGTACCCATCACCATGAGGGAATGGGGAGAAGTTGTCAGGTAAGATGAAATCAGTCTTTAGATACCGAGCAGGGTGAGGCTCATTCCTGGCTATTGGGTGAAGCGGAGGCCAGTCCTTATCTCTTGGTCTTGACTGAGCCTGCCCCTCCGGGGTCGGGCGAGGCAGAGTCTATCCCTCAGCCCTCGGGTGAAACCGAGCCCACCCCAAAGGCGTCAGGCGAGACAGAGACTAGCCCTGAGCCCTTGGGTGAGGCAGAGCTATCTTAGAGGAGTTGGGCAAGGCAGAGTCTATCCCTCAGCTCTCGGGCGAGACTGAGCTTGCCCCAAAGGCATCGGGCAAGGCAGAACCAAACTCCTGTCATTCAAGCAAGAGACATTATGGCACCCTTATTCGTCTAGAAGTTTTTAATGCTCAGTGGTTATTGGTTACACCTTCTGGGGTACCCCGGTATTAGGTCCCCGATAGTAGCCCCCGACCCTTTAGGTGATTTGGATAGAACCGCCTGGAGGGTGTTTTTGATTTCGTCGGAGTTATTTTGCCAGAGGGTGCGCGCGAGCACACACGGTGGGTGTAGCCCCTGAGCCCTCGGGTGATTTGAGCAGGGTCATCTAGGGGGTTGTAACGGACCCTTCGTGGGTAAGGCTAAAGGACTTAGTTTTTCGTCAATCGGATATTTTTTCAAGGGGGTCGTGGTATCCCGTTTGCGGGGATCACATTCAGGGCTGACCTAATTTGGGCTTGTCCATGGACCGGGATCCCAGTAATACTTGCGCCCTTGATTTCGGATCGTTTGCGGACCCGTCCTCAGCTGGGCCGGCCGCCGAGCTTCTAGGCCCTAGGTGGGCCAAAATAGAAAAAATCTTTGTGACCTACCTTCCCCAAGTGGGAAGAGAGTCCGGATTCACCTGGGGAAGGTGAACCATCCACCGTGATCTTCGGTGGGAAAGGATAGAGACTACGGGTGCGTGTCCCGTGACGTGACGTGGCAGTGCACGTGGCAGGCCTAGAGATCGAGGTGGACGGTTGCCCTTCTGACGTCCGTCGCCCCTATAAAACCACGAGGTTCGCCCTCAAGGTTCCGTATTTTGCCCCCTTACCTTTGTGTCTGAAACATCCGCCACCAATCGTCCCAGCCTCCTGCGCCCGCACCACCACTGTCGACCGACTTGCATCCGTGTTGTAGCCGCCGTCAAGCTTGCGCCTGCCTTTCTCCCCAATTGCTTTAATGGAGTTGTGGGGCAGATCTAGCATCACCTCATGGCGTTTGGAGGGCCTCGTCTACCATGGCCTTCCCCGCCCACTATCCGCCGTCTAGGAGTGGCTGCTACCTAGCGATGAGGGTGAGCCGGTGCCGCCCAAAGGGTATGTTATTTCTTTTGCCATCTTCCATGAGTAGGGATTTGTGGTACCCACGCATAGATTCCTTTGGGGCTGCTGGATTATTATGAGGTGGAGCTGTAGCATCTAACTCCCAACGGGGTTCAACATATGGTGGCGTTTGTTGCCCTATGCGAGGGTTTCCTAGGGATCGAACCCCATTTTGATCTGTGGCGGTATTTCTTTACCATTAGTTTGTCGAAGAGGAAGATTGGGGGGAAAGATGTGAACGCACTGATGGGATGTGCCAGCATTCATCTATGCCATACCCGGTCGAGGGGTTACCCATACATGCGTCTGGTGACATCCAACAAGGGATGGCACTCGCAGTAGTTTTATGTCAAGGATGATGTGAGTGCCACCCTACCGAGGTACACTGGACGCCTTATTGAAGAGGCTCCGGAGTCATGGGGCTGGGGCATCCAGTCCAAAGACAAGAAACACCTCTCCGACCTTCTTTTTGCCCTCCAAGCCCTAAAGGATTGGGGCATAAAGGGGACAGGGATTATCGGCGCCTATCATGCAAGGAGGGTGGCGCCGCAGATGATGCACGTGCTTTGTAACAGAACCGACCAAATCATAAGAACGTAAGTACAAAAATAATCACCGAAGTGATCAAATTCCTGTACTTAAGATCCCATAATCCTAGTAGTCCGGAAATCATGAAGGATTTCAACCAACTCTCGACATACAAACCAAGACCATAGTGATTCAACACAACATATCATTCGTTACAACATTTCACAAGTAGCATTCGGATTACATCCATCAGAGTTCAAATAAAATATTACAAACTAAGTTCGAATGTGCGGAAGCAACATAATTTAGTACATAACTTCATAGTTTTCAAATACATTGCCAAGTCTGAGTCATGTCCCACAAAAGCATCATCAGGTACGAGAACTATGAGAGACCACGCCCAACGGTCTAGTCTTTATCCCCAGCTAGGAGAAGGCAGTACTTGTAGCAACCAAAGTAGAACTAGTCATCTACAACAGGTGGGAGATAAACCCTGAGTACGAGAAGGTACTCAGCTAGACTTACCCGTCAAAACTAGAAATAAAAGACACCAAGGGTCATGCAAGGCTTAAGAGGTGGGCTAGCTTGACACAGTTGCATAAAAGAGCTTATGATTATAGTAACCAATTTAAACTTAGCATCAAGCTTATCATCATTTACCTGTCCACTAGATTAGCACCTATACTAGAGCACTCACTTATTAGGAGCAAACAATATTAACCATAGCAGGTATAATAAGGCTGTCATCATCATATCATCATTTCTGAACCATTAGGTTATTTAGTATATCTACTTTGGAGATAAGCCCGTCAAGTTCTCACTAACCGGGAGAGACGGCGACTCGAATCGAATTACAACTCAGCTGAGGGGGTATTCCTAACTCTCATTTTGGCATACTTAGCAAGGGTAGCCATGGGTTACCTTTGGGACAACTCATGAACCAAATTCGCAAGTTCAATCAGCACCAGCACTCTTAGGGATTACCCTTCTGCCAGGACGATCAAGACTTTTAAATCACCTACCCTTGGACTCACGCCTACAGCTCCCTTCCAAGGCGCACTTTATACTTATCGACTCCTGGCTTGAGTTGAGCTACTCGGCTTCGCGGTCGGTCTTCAGACATGGCCAACTAAGAGAGAGGCATGCGTTCAACATGAATAGGAAAGGCTCCAAGATTCAGTCCTTAATCGACACAGACGGAGTCACTACAAACCGGCAAGCCTCCATCCGGTCTTCATTTCAAATTAAGACTGGTTCTTTTCCACGATAGCAAATATAGCCAACCATGCCATATGTATCTTCCTATATCTCACAGGTGATAGGAAATCACCTGACTTCTACCGTGTTTAAGCAGGGCTAAGCACTACACGAGCCTAAGCTACATAGGATTCAGGGTAACAATATCTGGATAGGATTGGATAACCAATGCAGCAAGTGTTTGCATCCAATACCTAAACTTAATGCAACAATATATATATGTCAATAATACTGTAACTGCATTGCAGAAATTAGGAGGCTTAATATGCTCCGGGGCTTGCCTTTCACAAAGTTGCACGGACGGTGATCCAGGCACTTAACGGCGACCTCATCTGGCACTTCTCCTGAAGGCTGCACCTCCTATACCTCCGGTGTCGGCTGCTGCTGCTCGCTCAGTTCCTCTAATTCCAGTAGGGTCACTCCTTCCGGTACACCTATTGCATGCCGATGCACAAGATAAATATCATGGATGCATAAGGAATAACATGATGCTCATGATGAATGAATCACAGTAAGTGTTTAATGAAACATCACTGGACACTCGTTTACCGAGTAAGAATAGCTCTATTCAAATCACTTTAGATATGTATCTATCTTAACTTGAAAAATAAGATCAACTTACCTAACTTGCATAACCTAAGATAAAGATGCTCATCTTCAGTTAAAGGCCTAACACCTAGGAATATTACCACAAACTTAGAAATAGTAAAGGCATACTTAAAACAACAGTTAAAGTTTCATATGCACACAAGTAGTCCCTTAATTTAATCACAACACGAGTTCTAAAATTCCAAATGACTTGCATGAGGACATTCTGGAAATCTTATGAAATTCTCTACAAATCATTTGTAAATGATTCTTACATTAACCAATTTGAATTCCAGTAAACCTAGAATCTGTTCAGAAATGACAGGGTTATTAAATTAATTATTTAATGATAATGCAAAAGCATATTTGGACCAAACCAAGTTTACCAACATGTTTTACATACTAGAGAAACATTAGAAAGTATAGTGTCAACTTCTAAATAAATTATTTAATATCCTTTTCAAATTTATTTAGTTAATTAGGTGATTAAAGCAATATATAGTAAAACTATTCAAAAAAATCTACAAAACTTACAGTAGCTATCTCATGCTTCACATAGACTACCATAAAAATTTCAAAGCCATTGAGCAAGTAGAACTTGTTGTACCCAAAATAACAGGTGGCATGTCTATTTTTAGCATAATTAGGAAACCCTAATGAAAAGTGTCACACAACAGATTTCACATTTTTCCTAGCATCATTCTAGCATAAGAATAGCACTCACCAAATTTTACCTTTACTGGACCTATAGAAAAATTATGAAAATTCACACAAGATCCATCCATGCAAACAAGAGGATTTTATATCTCCTACATACAGTGTCCAAAATATATGAGAATTTAACTACAAGCTATTCATGATATGAGCAGTACACCATAAAAATTTCATGCCATTTGGAGCTACATAGAAAAAGATATAATTATCCCTATTTCCTCCATGATTAAAAGAGATAAATAGAAACTCCCATTTTCATAATAGAACATAGCATAAATTATGTTTTTAATAAAAACTAGACATTATCATGAACTCAGCAAAATTAGAACCACATCATTTGAAGCTACCAACTAGGAGATACATATTTTTGAATCTATACACAAATCTGTGAAATAAATAAAATAGAAATGAATTTGAAACCCTAACTCTACTTGCTGGGCTGGCCTAAATAGATCCAGCGGCCCACAGCGCATGCACAAGTGATGCCAGCGTGGCCCAGAATGGCGTGGCTCATCGCCGATGACTCCTCCAACGAGGCCAGCGGTGCTACAGCATTCACCTCACCCATGCGCATCTATTGGAACCAATGATTGAAGCGATAGGCGTGGCTAAAGACAATAGCGATGGCCATGGTGGCGCATGGCCACGGCATGGCCGTCTCCGGTGAGACGACGGCGTCGCGGCCCAAAATGGTGACTCTACGAGCTTCAGCAGCGCTCATAGTAGCTAGTGCAAGGGATAGAAGGGATGGAAAAGGCTGCGGTGGCATTTGGCCACGTGGAACACCAGCTCCGGCAAGGTCAGCCATGGCGGCGGTGGAAGAAACGATGAATTCACGCTTACCAAGACTCAATTGAACAGACTGAGAGATGGAGGTGGTAGAGGGGATCACGGCGAGGCTTAGGGCAAACTGGGCAACACATTTTTGCAAAGACACGTGAGCTAGGCGAGGGCGAAGGCTCGGCTGGCAATGGCAGACGGCTGTGGCTCGGCGCTGCGCGCGGTGGAGGAGAAAGAAAAGCAAATGGAGCGGGCGAGTGTGTCGGGCAGGCGATGGCCTTCTTCAGGAGTGCGGACGCACAACATGGTGGCGTTGGCAGAGCATGAGCGCCATGCTGTGAGCAGCTCCTGCACCGGTCGGCCACGGTGGCTCTGAACGTTTTTTGAAACTTTTCGATTCAGTGCTCGATGACTATGACTGACAGCGCGACTTCAACATGTTGATACGGCTAAACGATTGATCCAATGCAAAAACTGTGTACATGAAAAATATAGGCCTACCATCCATCTACAACTTCTTTTCAAGGACCATCATCTAAATTGCCATGGATTAGAAGTTACATCAAGCCAAAGATGGCTCAATCAAACTGAAAATGGATTATGACTTAGCAATTTTTCCAAGTGTGAAATCAGCATGGAATTTTGACTTGTGGGCCATGTTTGAGCATGTTCTAGCCATTTTCATGAGATGATCATAAAGCAACTTTTGTTCCTTGATAAGTTAGCTACAACTTTGGTAAAGAGTGCACAGCCATGCAAAGCCTCTAAGTTGGTCTTTTGAATCAGTCAAATTGTGGCACTCTAAGGGTCAATTCAAGTCAAACCTCTCCCAAAGGGCAATTTTGTCATTTTGATCTACATGAACGATGTCCAAACAATTACCCTAAGTGTAGTTAAGGTGTATTAGACCATGATCAACCACTTTACACAAATGCAAATGCCAATTTCTAATGATCACATGTGATGAAGCACAAAACAAGCAATTCACCCAAATGTTGCAATTCAATGTTTCACATGTTTCATGACTTTGTTGTTATTTTATACTTGTCACATTACTACCATGTTGCCATGTTTCAAGGTATGAGAAATTCATGTTGCATTCACATGTTGCACTACCACCATTCATAAGCAATAAAGTACGAAACAAATAGAATATGCGAATGTTGCATATGTATGTTTCAGTGATAATGGCATGGTGACATGGATGATGCATATGTTTATGAAATGAAATGCAATTATGTGGAAGCCAAACTCCTAGGGTGTTACATGCTTCCCCTGCATCGGATGATGCCTAGAATGTCGTTCGAGGGGACGGTGCTTGTTGACGAGGCGCTCCCTTTTTCGATCAGGCTGACGTACGGTGACACAGAAGCTAGAGTGTGACTGGACACTGGGCTGCGTCCGCTCATGTGCGACCAGACGTGTCCGGTCAAAGAAATACGCCTCAGGGAGCTTACTAGAAATGACCGGACACTAAGGTCTAGCGTCCGGTCAGTTGAAGCTGCTGCGTCCGGTCAGGTCAAGTGACCGTTGGAATCGGGACATGTGGCCGTCTGCAGGCGACCGGACGTTGTGGTCCAGCATTCGGTCAACATGACCGGAGCATTCGGTTGGCCCGATTTTTGCCCAGTGAAGGGGTAACGGCTAGTTTAGCCCTTGGGGCTATAAATAGAAGTGGCCTTCGGCCATGGCTAGAGCTGAGCACCTTGGGAGACTTTGTGTCCATGCCTGAGAGTGCTTAGGAGCCCTCCATCTCACACATATTTGATAGTGATCATCTGATTGTGTGAGTGAGCGATTCTAGTGTGATTGCATCATGAGGTTGCATCGAGTGGCACTAGGTGATCGAGTTGCAAGCTGGTGGTGCTTGTTACTCTTGGAGGTTGCCACCTCCTAGATGGCTTGGTGGTGGTCTCCGTCGAAGCCCGCTAGAAGCTTGTACGACGCTCTAGAGAAGTGCTTGTAAGGGGCATTGTGCTCGCCCCGTGAGAGCCGTGAAGAGCAACTCTAGTAAAGTGTGTCATTGAGCTACCCTCACTCAAGGGGTAGGTTCTTGCGGCGCCCGATGTGCAGGCTTAGTGGGTGATGCTAATTAGCCACCGAACCACCAAGTGAGTGGTCGACACAACGGGGACTAGCATGTTGGCAAACATGTGAACCTCGGGAGAAAAATCATCGTGTCAACCTTGTTCTTCTCGTTGGTTTGCATCCCCATTACACAAGCTTGCAATTACTTTTATACATATTAAGCTTGTGTAGTTGCTCTTGTAATTAGATAGCTTGTGTAGCTTGCTAATTACCTTCTTGCTTGTGTAGCATAGAAGTAGCTCCCTTGCATGGCTAATTTGGTTTTAGTAACGTTGTTAGTCACATTGCTTAGTTTGTGTAGCTAAGTATTTGTGCTCTTTAATTAGGCATTGGTTGCCTTGTTATTGAGCATTGCTAGTGAGCTTAGTTAGCTTTGTGCTTTTGCTTACTAGCATGTGTAGGAGCTCCCTTGTTGCTTAAAGTACTAGTGGCATAGGTTTGTGTAACCTTGCTCCTAGAATTGTTTAGGAGAGCTCTAACTAGCTCGGCACCTTTGTTGCATAATTGTTGTCTTTGCAAGGTGCTAGTGAACATATATAGCGGGGTATAGTCTTGGCTAGACTGGTAGTTTTAATTCCACATTTGTATCAGTTAGCCAACGTGATTAAGTTTTAGAAAAGACTATTCACCCCCCCTCTAGTCGCCATCTCTACCCTTTCAACAACCCTCCCCCCTTAGAAAAATCTCATCCCGAGATTTGGAAAGCGTACCATTTAATATAGAAAGCCGGATAATTTTCCTTTAGATAATCTTCCCGCTCCCAAGTTGCATCCCGTTCACTATGATTACTCCAAACTACTTTGTATAACTTAACTACTCGCGTACGAGTCACTCTTTCTTGAGTATCCAGAACCTACACTGGCTTCTCCTCATAAGAAAGATCAGATTTCAAGTTGACTTTCCTTGTTGCTATTCTTTCCTCGGGAATACGAAGACACTTCTTCAGCTGGGACATGTGGAATACTGGGAATATAGCTCCCATTTCACGTGGTAGATCGAGCTTATATGCTACTCTTCCACTTTTCTCGATAATACGGTAAGGTCCAACATATCGAGGCTCAAGCTTCCTTTTAATTCCAAAACGCTTGACTCCTTTCATAGGGGATACCTTTAGATAAACATGATCACCTACTTTAAATTCAATAGGTTTTCTTCTCTTATCAGCATAGCTCTTTTGTCTAGCCTGAGCGGCAGTCATATTCTTCTGGATAGTTCGGACTTGCTCTTCGACTTCTTTTACAAAATCAATACCATAGAATCTTCTTTCTCCAAGTTCCACCCAGTTCAAAGGAGTTCTACACTTGCAGCCATAAAGAGCTTCAAAAGGAGCCATTTTGATACTCTCCAGATAACTGTTGTTATAAGAGAATTTAGCGAGAGGCAACCAGTCTTCCCAAGAGCCTTTGCAAGAGATAAGACAAGCTTGAAGCATGTCTTTAAGAATTTGATTAACACGCTCAGTCTATCCTGATGTTTGCGGATGATAGGCAGAACTACGGATTAGATGAGTGCCAAGATTCTGATGTAAGCACTCCCAAAAGCGAGCCATGAATTGCGGTCCTCTATCAGAAACAATGGATTTGGGTACCCCATGGAGACGTACCACTTGTTGAAAGTAAATCTCAGCATAATTGTGAGGGTGATAGGTAGACTTGACCAGAATAAAGTGAGCAGATTTAGTTAGATGATCTATGATAATCCAGATGGAATCACAACCCTTTTTTGTAGTGGGTAATCCAACAATGAAATCCATGCTAATTTCTTCCCACTTCCAGCCAAGAATAGAGAGTGGCTGCAATAATCCGGGCCTCATGTGAATAGCCTTGACTCTGCAACAGTTATCACACCTTGCCATGTAAGCTACGATTTCTTTCTTCATCTTGGTCCACCAATAATACAGCTTGAGATCTTGATACATTTTACTGCTACCAGGATGGATGGACAATTTAGAAGAATGGGCTTCAGCCATAATTTGATTTCTAAGTTTTGTCTTTGGGTACCACAAGCCTATCATTAAACCAGAGAATTCCTTTGTCATTGACCCTAAAGTGCTTGGTCTCTTTCTCTTTCATCTTCCGCTTGATGTGAAACACACCCACATCAGTCTTCTAGAGTTCAATAATTCGACTTCTAAGAGAGCAATCCACAGTGATATTGTGGAGTACTATAGGATGAAGGAGGTGTGCCAGATGAAAGTCTTCACTAACTAAGGAATTGCAATGGGCCTTTTTGCTTAAGGCATCAGCAACCACATTTGCCTTACTAGGATGGTAGTGCACTTGAAGGTTGTAGTCTTTGATTAATTCAAGCCATCTTCGTTGATGCGTGTTCAACTCGGATTGAGTAAAGATGTACTTGAGACTTTTATGGTCAGTATAGATGTTGCACACATTATCCAGCAAGTAATGTCTCCAAATCTTTAGGGCATGAACAATCGCGGCTAGCCCTAAGTCATGGGTAGGATAATTGACTTCATGTTTTCGAAGCCGGCGCGAAGCATAAGCAATGACCTGGCCCTCCTACATAAGAACACACCCCAAACCGGTGCCACATGCATCATAGTAGACATCAAAAGGCTTCTCGATGTTAGGTTGTGCCAATATAGGAGCAGAGGTTAGTAAGGTCCGTAGAGTGTGGAAAGCCTCTTCACACTTCGGAGTCCACACAAACTTTTCATCCTTTTGAAGTAGTCGAGTCATGGGCTTGGCGATTTTAGAGAAATCTAAGATAAAGTGACGATAGTAGCCAGCCAAACCTAGAAAACTTCAGACTTCTATGACCGTAGTAGGTGCCTTCCACTCAAGGACTTCTTGCACCTTAGTAGGGTCAACCGAAATTCCATCTCTAGATAACACATGACCTAGAAAAGGTACCTTGTTCAACCAGAATTCGCACTTGCTGAACTTAGCATAAAGCTGGTTGTCACGTAACCGAGTTAAAACAATTCTTAGATGTTCAGCATGTTCTTCTTTATTCTAAGAATATACAAGGACATCATCAATGAACATGATGACAAACTTGTCCAGTTCCGGCATGAATACTGAATTCATTAGGTACATAAAGTGTGCCGGAGCATTTGTCAACCCAAAGGACATGATAAGGTATTCGAACAAGCCATAACGAGTAGAGAAAGCTATCTTAGGTATATCTTCAGGACAAATTTTGATTTGATGGTAGCCAGACCTCAAATCGATCTTGGAGAATACCTTAGCTTTGGAGAGCTAATCAAACAGAATATCGATGCGAGGAAGAGGGTATTTGTTCTTGATGGTAACAGCATTAAGGGGGCGATAATCTACGCACATGCGTAGAGATTCGTCCTTCTTCTTCACAAAGATGGCCGGACAACCCCAAAGAGAAGAACTAGGCCAAATCAAACCTTTCTTTAGTAACTCATTCAACTGACTCTTCAGCTCAGCCAACTCATTGGGCAGCATTCTATAGGGCCTTCGAGAAATAGGAGCCGTACCCGGAATGAGTTCTATTTTGAATTCTACATCACGGTCCGGAGGCAATCCAGGCAAGTCATCAGGGAAGACATCTAGAAACTCATAGACAACCGGTAAATCTTCAATGGCTTTGGCTAGGGTAGCATTGGCTGTATTGTGGATAGCGATATCACGAGGTAATTGCACTAGAAAACCCTTCTTATCCACAAGATCTCTCAACATTACCACACGGGTTGATGTATCGATCAACACTCCATTCCCACTCATCCACTTCATTCCTAGGATTACATCGATTCCTACCCCCGGTAGAACTACAAGATTCGTAAGGAACTCTCGATCCCCAATCTCAATCTTTACATCTTTAACTACTTGGTTAGTCAGGATATTATTTCCAGCAGCACTAATACAATAACCACCCTTGATAATTGTAATCACATTCATCTTATGCATAGACGCAAAAGTAGAACTCACAAAGGAATGTGAAGCACCCAAATCAAAGAGCACAACTGCAGGGTGATCATTAACAAGGAACTTACCAGCGGTGACCACTTCATCAGCAGGAATTTCCTCCACAGTAGTGTAGTGAACATGCCCCTGACGGATGTTTCCCTGAGCATTCTACTTGGAAGGATAGGGACACTTATTAGCCCAATGACCAGGCTAGTTACAGTTCCAGCATGGCCTGTTAGCTGGTGGGGCATTGGAGCTGCCCTGCCTAGAGGTATTCTTTGGCAAGGAAATTGTGTACCCTTTGTGAAAACTAGTTTTAGCTTGATTCTTCTTCTAAGGTGGGTGGTACCAGACATTAGCATTGAGTGGATGATACTGGGTCTTGGATACCACTGGTGCCTTAGACTGAGAAGCATCTGCCTCAAAGTTTCTTTTATGGGTCTTGGAAGCAGCATATATCTTATCATTATTCTCTTGAGTCAGGGTGTCACTGATAAACTCATTGAAGGTGACACACTTGCAGTTGCCCATAGACTTTATCAGTTTAGGGGAAAGTCCCCTCTTGAAACTAGCTATTCTTTTAGCATCAGTATCGATGAACTCGGGAGCATACCTTGCCAGGTTATTGAATGCCGAGAGGTATTCATTAAGACTCTTGTTGCCTTGGGTTAGCTTCATAAACTCGGTATGCTTAATGGCCATGAGACTAGGAGGGATAAAGTGTCCCCGGAAAGCTGTCTAGAACTAGTCCCAAACTATCTCAATGTTAGTAGGGAAGGTGGTCCTATGATGGGTCCACCAGATGCCTGCAGGGCCTTGGAGCTAGTGTCCTGCATACAAGGCCTTCATACCTTCTGTTAAATGGAGCAATCCAAACCTTTGCTCTATCGTAGTCAACCATTCATCAGCTTGTAATGGTTCTTCTACCTCATGAAAGATAAGAGGCTTTGTGTCCATGAAGTCCTTAAAGCTGCTGTAGTGGTTCGGCTCGAGTCCCTGGCGGACATGTCGGTCATCACGGTTAGCCATATGGTGCATAGCCTTAGCTAGCATGTGCTGACTTTCAATGACTGTCTGCATTAGCTCAGCTGGTGTGGGCGGTAGAGGAGGTGGTTGTTCCTCATCTCCCATGCTACGACCGCGACGAAGGTAATAAGCCATCTGCAAAAGGTATAGTTAATGAGCACTGACGATGTGGAAACTTTTGTAGATGAATTGTATAATTATGCCAAACTGATTCCATTGAAGAGAATGCATTTATATAATCAACAGAGGCACAATCATTCATCACAATCACACAACTCATCAAGCGCATCAATTGACACAGTAATGCGATGAACTTAACCAACAATGAGATCTATAGGCCGCAAAGATGGAATACATCAAAGGCTCACATACGTGGAGCATAATACGTTTGATAGGTTACATCCAAGCCATAGTGGTTCCAAACTTTCATCCAAGATAACTTAAGGTTCGATATTACAACCCAATGATTAACTTATTACAAAGCTACTCGTTCATGCATGAGGATCAACAAAAGACTAGCTCTTGCACATTAGCTAAGTAGTAAGCTAAACTATGCATCATCCTCAGAGTCAGTGTCGAAGATCTCTCCTCCATCTTCATCACTAGCAGGCTCTAACTCCTCATCTTCCTCCTCTTCAGGTGGAACGTCCTCAGGTCCATTGACCTCAATGCCATCATCACCTTCAGCCATGATGACACTAGAACCCATCTCATCCTCATCATCAGGTGGCAGGAGGGGGTGAAGTTGATTGTGTAACAGGTGAACCTCCTCATGGAGATGGTCATTGTACTCTTCGGCAACTGCCAACTGCTGCTCTAGCTCCACCTATCGTGCTCTCAACACATTCTCTTCGTGCCAGGCTTCATTCCGTTGGTTCATCACGTGAATCAACATACGTTCACAGTTGTGGTGAGCAACTGTCAACCTCTAAACCTCCAGGGTCTCTTGGTCCCGTTCCTGTGTTACTTGCTCCAAATGGTGCTGAGCCGCATTCCTCTCAGCAGTCACCCGGGCCAGCTCTGTCCTCAGCCTTTCCGCCTTAGTAGGCTCAGGACGGGGCTCACGAGGAGCTAACCGGTGATGAGGCGCCTTGCCTCCAGCGGACTTGCGAGCAGTGAGTTTCATGCATGCCATCTGTAGCAAAAAGTTGCAACGTAAGGGGAGAATCATTTAAGGGATACAAAATTTAATTAGTCAGGACAATCATATTTTAAAGGAGGGAGTAATGCAAGAAATGCCATGTATGCTTGAACATGATGCATGCATGATCCGTACGTCCTCACAAACCTAGAAAAATTTAAAGGCTAGCAAATATACAGTGGCATACATATGTTCTCTCATATACGGTAGCTAGTCGATCTACAATGATACGTTGTTAGTGTACCTGCAGAAAATTTCATTTCAGCCCAATAATTTCCCAAAATGCATAAAAAGCAAGCAGTAAACTAAATACTTTCATACATACATCCCCCGATGCATATACTCTAGTATCACAGCTACCCATCAGAGATACCCACATTTAAGTACTCTCATAGATACATGATCGAACATGTAGGTATGCGAGCAACCACAACTACTCTCCCCTAGACCGATGATTGGACGGTCATGCTCTTACAACTCCCACTTACCAGAGCATAGAGGTATTTTGATCCATACATTACCACCCAAGCAGATGGCATCCATACAATAGCACGCCGTATGGACGATGAAACAGAAACAAGCAAGAACCCCCAGTTTAGTACTTTAATAAGCCACCTAAGAGTCCTTATTTGGGCATAAGGGATATGACCACTGACAATACTTAGTATTTAATTTAGGATTTTCACAAATACTTTTGTTTTAAATACACAAATGATATGTTTAGTGTCGAATCTTGCTCTGATGCCAGCTATAACAGAACCGACCAAATCATAAGAACGTAAGTACAAAAACAATCACCGAAGTGATCAAATTCCTATACTTAAGATCCCATAATCCCAATAGTCCAGAAATCATGAAGGATTTCAACAAACTCTCGACATACAAACCAAGACCGTAGTGATTCAACACAACATATCATTCGTTACAATATTTCACAAGTAGCATTCGGATTACATCCATTAGAGTTCAAATAAAATATTACAAACCAAGTTTGAATGTGCGGAAGCAACATAGTTTAGTACATAACTTCATAGTTTTCAAATACATTGCCAAGTCTGAGTCATGTCCCACAAAAGCATCATCAGGTATGAGAACTACGAGAGACTGCACCCAATGGTCTAGTCTTCATCCCCAGCTAGGAGAAGGCAGTACTTGCAGCAACCAAAGTAGAACTGGTCATCTGCAATAGGTGGGAGATAAACCCTGAGTACGAGAAGGTACTCAGCTAGACTTACCCATCAAAACCAGAAATAAAAGACACCAAGGGTCATGTTTAGGCTTATGAGGTGGGCTAGCTTGACATAGTTGCATAAAAGAGCTTATGATTATAGTAACCAATTTAAACTTAGCATCAAACTTATCATCATTTACCTGTCCACTAGATTAGCACATGTACTAGAGCACTCACTTATTAGGAGCAAGCAATATTAACCATAGCAGGTATAATAAGGTTGTCATCATCATACCATCATTTCCGAACCATTAGGTTATTTAGTGTATCTACTTTGGAGATAAGCCCGTCAAGTTCTCACTAACCGGGAGAGACGGTGACTCGAATCGAATTATAACTCAGCTGAGGGGGTATTCCTAACTCTCACCCTGGCATACTTAGCAAGGGTAGCCGTGGGTTACCTTTGGGACAACTCAGGAACCAAATTCGCGGGTTCAATCAGCGCCAGCACTCTCAGGGATTACCCTTCTGCCAGGACGATCAAGACTTTTAAATCACCTGCCCTTGGACTCACGCCTACGACTCCCTTCTAAGGCGCACTTTATACTTATCGACTCCCGGTCTGAGTTGAGCTACTCAGCTTCACGGTCGGTCTTCAGACACGGCCAACTAAGAGAGAGGCATGCATTCAACATGAATAGGAAAGGCTCCAAGATTTAGTCCTTAATCGACACAGACGGAGTCACTGCAAACCGACAAGCCTCTGTCTGGTCTTCATTTCAAATTAAGACTGGTTCTTTTCCACGATAGCAAATATAGCCTACTGTGCCATATGTATCTTCCTATATCTCGTAGGTGATAGGAAATCACCTGACTTCTACCATGTTTAAGCAGGGCTAAGCACTACACGAGCCTGAGCCACATAGGATTTAGGGTAACAATATCTGGACAAGGATTGGATAACCAATGCAGCAAGTGTTTGCATCCAACACCTAAACTTAATGCAACAATATATATATGTCAATAATACTATAACTGCATTGCGGAAATTAGGAGGCTTAATATGCTCTGGGGCTTGCCTTTCACAAAGTTGGACGGATGGTGACCCGGGCACTCAACGGTGACCTCGTCTGGCACTTCTCCTGAAGGATGCACCTCCTGTACCTCTGGTGTCGGCTGCTGCTGCTCGCTCGGTTCCTTGAATTCCAGTAGGGTCACTCCTTCCAGTACACCTATTGCATGCCGATGCACAAGATAAATATCATGGATGCATAAGGAATGACATGATGCTCATGATGAATGAATCACAGTAAGTGTTTAACGAAACATCACTGGACACTCGTTTACTGAGTAAGAATAGCTCTATTCAAATCATGTTAGATATGTATCTATCTTAACTTGAAAAACAAGATTAACTTACCTAACTTGCATAACCTAAGATAAAGATGCTCATCTTTAGTTAAAGGCCTAACACCTAGGAATATTACCACAAACTTAGAAATAGTAAAGGCATACTTAAAACAACAGTTAAAGTTTCATATGCACACAAGTAGTCCCTTAATTCAATCACAACATGAGTTCTAAAATCCCAAATGACTTGCATGAGGACATTCTGGAAAGCTTATGAAATTCTCTACAAATCATTTGTAAACATCAAAGCATGATTCTTACATTAACTAATTTGAATTCTAGTAAACCTAGAATCTGTCCAGAAATGACAGGGTTACTAAATTAATTATTTAATGATGATGCAAAAGCATAATTGGACCAAACCAAGTTTACCAACATGTTTTACATACCAGAGAAACATTAGAAAGTATAGTGCCAACTTCTAAATAAATTATTTAATATCCTTTTCAAATTTATTTAGTTAATTAGGTGATTAAAGCAATATATAGTAAATCTATTCCGAAAAATCTACAAAAATTATAGTAGCTATCTCATGCTTCACATAGACTACCATAAAAATTTCAAAGCCATTGAGCAAGTAGAACTTGTTGTACCCAAAATAACAGGTGGCATGTCTATTTTTAGCATAATTAGGAAACCCTAATGAAAAGTGTCAAGCAATAGATTTCACATTTTTCCTAGCATCATTCTAGCATAAGAATATCACTCACCAAATTTTACCTTTACTGGACCTATAGAAAAATTATGAAAATTCACACAAGATCCATCCATGCAAACAAGAGAATTTTATATCTCCTACATACAGTGTCCAAAATATATGAGAATTTAACTACAAGCTATTCATGATATGAGAAGTACACCATAAAAATTTCATGCCATTTGGAGCTACATAGAAAAAAATATAATTATCCCTATTTCCTTTATGATTAAAAGAGATAAATAGAAACTCCCATTTTCATAACAGAACATAGCATAAATTATAATTTTAATAAAAACTAGACATTATCATGAACTCAGCAAAATTGGAACCACATCATTTAAAGCTACCAACTAGGAGATACACATTTTTGAATCTATACACAAATCTATGAAATAAATAAAACAGAAATGAATTTGAAACCCTAACTCTACTTGCTGGGCCGGCCTGAATAGATCCGGTGGCCCACAGCACATGCGCAAGCGACGCCAGCGTGGCCCAGAATGGTGTGGCCCAGAATGGCTCCCGCCTTGGCATCAGCGGCTGACAAACGGGACCCGTGCGACAGCGAGACAGATAGGGGAACGAAGGAAGATGATGGTGTAGCTCGTCGCCGGTGACTCCTCCAGTGAGGCCAGCGGTGCTACAGCTCACCTCACCTATGCGCATCTATTAGAACCAACGATTGAAGCGATAGGCGTGGGTAAAGACAATAGCGACGGCCATGGCGGCACATGGCCACGGCATGGCCGGCTCCGGTGAGACGATGGCGTCGCAGCCCTAAATGGTGACTCTACGAGCTTCAACAGCACTCACAGTAGCTAGTGCAAGGGATAGAAGGGATGGAAAAGGCTGCAGTGGCATTTGGCCATGTGGAACGCCAGCTCCGGTGAGGTCAGCCATGGCGATGGTGGAAGAAACGATGAATTCACGCTTACCAAGACTCAATTGAACCGACTAAGAGATGAAGGAGAAAGAAAAGCAAATGGAGCGGGCGAGTGCGTCGGGCAGGCACTGGCCTTCTTCAGGAGTGTGGACACACGACGTGGTGGCATCAGCAGAGCATGAGCGCCACACAGCGAGCAGCTCCTGCGCTGATCGGCCACGGCGGCTCTGAACGTTTTCTGAAACTTTTTGATTCAGTGCTCGATGACTATGACTGACAGCGCGACTTCAACATGTTGATATGGCTAAACGATTGATCCAATGCAAAAACTATATACATGAAAAATGTAGGCCTACCATCCATATACAACTTATTTTCAAGGACCATCATCTAAATCACCATGGATCAGAAGTTACATCAAGCCAAAGATGGCTCAATCAAACTGAAAATGGATTATGACTTAGCAATTTTTCCAAGTGTGAAATCAGCATGGAATTTTGACTTGTGGGCCATGTTTGAGCATGTTCTAGCCATTTTCATGAGATGATCATAAAACAACTTTTGTTCCTTGATAAGTTAGCTACAACTTTGGTAAAGAGTGCACAGCCATGGAAAGCCTCTAAGTTGGTCTTTTGAATCAGTCAAATTGTGACACTCTAAGGGTCAATTCAAGTCAAACCTCTCCCAAAGGGCAATTTTGTCATTTTGATCTACATGAACAATGTCCAAACAATTACCCTAAGTGTATTTAAGGTGTATTAGACCATGATCAACCACTTTACACAAATGCAAATGCCAATTTCTAATGATCACATGTGATGAAGCACAAAACAAGCAATTCACCCAAATGTTGCAATTCAATGTTTCACATGTTTCATGACTTTGTTGTTATTTTATACTTGTCACATTACTACCATGTTGCCACATTTCAAGGTATGAGAAATTCATGTTGCATTCACATGTTGCACTACCACCATTCATAAGCAATAAAGTATGAAACAAACAGAATATGCGAATGTTGCATATGTATGTTTCAGTGATAATGGTATGGTGACATGGATGATGCATATATTTATGAAATGAAGTGCAATTATGTGGAAGCCAAACACCTAGGGTGTTACATGCTTCCCCTGCATCGGATGATGCCCGGAATGTCATTCGAGGGGACGGTGCTTGTTGACGAGGCGCTCCCTTTTTCGGAAGTGGCGCAGCGCATTAAGGAGGCGACGAAGCCGACGAAGGATTCTAAAGGCAACGTCCTCGACATTGTGTATCTGGTGCCTGGACATCCCCCAATGTGGCCAGAACTTGGGTTCTTCGAATTCGTAAGCCCTCTTCTCCCGTGCTCTTTCTTTTTCCTGAATCTCCATTTTTTTATACTTGCTTTTGCGATGTTGGGACCAGCCGGGGGGGGGGGGCTAGTCTTCAAAGATAGTCCGGTTCCACTGCCGAAGGACAAGGCCGTGGCGGTGGTGAATCGACTCATGGCCGAGCAAGACAAGAAAGCAAGGGAGCACATGAAGAAGGCAAAACGACTAAAGCAGGAGGCACGGGATCGAGGAGAGGACGTGAGCAGTGATGACAACGATGACGACGATGATGATGATGATGATGAGGTAGTCATCGACGTGGATTGGGGCATCCTGGAGGACGAGGACACGCTGACAAGTGCCCACCCGTCCATGCAGGGACCCTTCCCGTTCCACGCAGAGGGAAGTGAGTCGGTGGAGGCCGGAGAGTCCACTGCTTCACATGGCGTGCCGGCCAAGGATCGGTGGATGGGGGAAGGCGGGCTTGCCACTGCCGACCACGAGGTGATGGTGGAGGGGAGTGGCTCTGATGCCACACCCCATGAGACGATGGAGGGGAGCAGCTCTGGTGCCACGCCCCACGAGGTGAGGGAGATGAGCCCCACTACCTCGGAGCAGGGGGCAGGCTCGAAACGGTCTCGCCCAGACAAGTCAGGGTAGGGATCTGGGGATCTGTCCCCAAAATGCTTCCACCGGCCGAGGGCGTCAGCATAAGCTGCCGATTCCCCTGTTTTCATCCTTTTTCCATTTCTATTTTTACCTAATGGCTATTACCTTTGTGTAGGTTCTTGCGGATGGGTCACCCCCTAGGGCTGGCGCCCAAGAAGAGCCTCACCATTCAAGTGGGATGGATGGCGTCGCCTGGCATCACCCCTGTTTCAAGCAGGAGTGGTGCCGATGTTGGAGCCGCGTTGGCCGACCCGACGGTGTCTGTGGTGGCGCCCACACCCACGGTGGTTATCGAGCAGGCGGCTTCCTCCATGGTGGACGTGGTACAGCCGACCAAGGGCTGCATACCGCCGGTGGAGGTGGTCATGATCATGCCAAGCTAGGATCAGCCAGGCGCAGCCATGGTGGCGCTCGAGGGCATAGTGCAATCCACGCCACCAGGGGCCCAGGTGGATCTGCCTGTGGCGCTCAAAGCGGCCCAGATGGAGGAGGGTCCGGTCGGAGGGTCCTCGAGCGCGGCGGTGGTGCTACATAAGGTCAGGAGGGAGCCGCCCCTGGCCCTTTTGTTGGGAGGAAGCCGCTCCCCTGCGTGGGGGGAGCCGCCGCTCCAGTGGATGGCCACCTAGGATCCGACGTCGGCTCTTTTCTGGCTCAATGATCATGCCGAGAGCATGGAGCGGGAGGGTCTTGACATCAGAATCTCGACCATGTTGGATGCCCTGGACCAGGCTAGATGAGCCCTGCGTGAAATCATTGTTCCTACTACCCAGGTATTCGTTTGGTTTTCTTCTTTCTTTACATGTTTTTGTGTTTTCACATTTCTGATACCAGTCTTCTTCCTCTTCAGATTCTTGTTGCTCGTAGCCAGAATAAATCCTGATTCCTCCATGAGCAGAAGGTAGAGTGGGATCACCTTTCTAAGGAGGCCCGGCTACGAGCAGACATAGCCGCACAGCTTGTTGCCACCTAGGAGCGGGAGGCCCAGGCACGTCAGGACGCAGAGGAGGCCCACGGGATGTTTGAGGATTTGTTGGTGAGGTCAAAGTTGGATGGGGAGGAGATCACCAGGCTCTGAAAGGAGTGAGATGAGCTGCTGCAGAGGAATGCCGCGGCTAATGAGAAGGCCGGCGAGGTCCTAAAGGAGATGGAGATGGAGCAGGACCTCAGGCAGAAGGCCGAGAGTAGGACCATGGCCCTTCAGTAGAAGGTGGACGAGGATGTCGAGGTGGTCCATTCTCTTTGGGTGGATCTCGGTGACACGGTGAGCCGAAGGTTGAGCGTCGAAAACATCTCGGTCAAGCTGGAAAAGGAGCTTGCCCATGTACGAAGGACCCTTCAGACTGAGAGCGACGCGCATGATCTTCTGCAAGCTATGGTCGGGGTGGTCCTTGATGCCCTGAAGGTGGTGGAGCCAGTGGAGACCAGCCCGCTCACGGCTCGTGCCACAGGTATCATAGCTCGGGTGGGCTAGCTTGAGGAGAGTGCTTTTCACGTTGGGATCACCTAGGCCTTCACTGTTGCCCACGCTCATTACGAGAAGGAGATCAACCTGAAGGTGATGAGCGAAGGTTTCCCGTCTACCTATGAGGATGATGAGCTGGAGGCAATTGAGAAGATGGTTGCTCCCCTTGCGAAAAACCTGGCGGATAATCTGAAAGAGATGGTTCTCCCTTTGCGGGAGTAGTTAGTCGAATAATTTTGAGAACAACTTATATGTAATATGTGAACAAGTGTTGGTATTTTTGAGTCTAGATGTAGTTTCATGATTTTGCTTCATAATTTTGTTTTGTTTGATTTTTTGCGATCTTACCAATCTGTTCCCCCGAATCTTGCCGCTGGTCTTGATGTGAGGAGATTGTTTCAAAAGAAGGAAGGGAGGTAGCCATACCTTAACAAGCCCCCGAGTAAGGTCCGACCCCCTGCATTTGCTTGGGTCGGGGGTTACTAGAGACCAGAACATTCAGATGGAATCTCATTCCGTGGTTTTGGCGATAGGGTCGGCGAAGTCCTTGGATGGCATTGTAATATTCCCCGCCCTGTCTTCCAACAGAATTCCCCAAATGGGGACTCTATGGGCTCGACAAGGTAGGGCCTTTGAACCTATGTCCCTATATTGAGCGGCTCGAGCCCCTAGGACTTGTCAGGGTTTGATAGGGGTCGGCCATAATTTGTGTGTTACCCCGTCCTCGATTTTCGTAATCAGAGGGGCTGAGTAAACGACACTTGCCTCAATGGCTCAAGTATCGCGCTCAATGAGCTCACTAACGGGTACGTTCGTGTGGAATCCGGGTCCATCATTTGCTGATGGGGTCGGTAGAGCCCTCTAGTGGCACTCCACAACTTCTTAACCCACCTCCCGATAGATGCCCGAGCCATTTGATAGGCTCAGGTGGCCCGATGGCCTCTCCTCGATGGAGATTCTGTGGGTTTGGCTCGGGGTTAGAATTGAACGAGAAAAGGTTGAAACGTCCCTGTCTGCTTCTGAGCGGGGTTGGGCAGGGCCGCTGGGGCTCATCTCAGTTATTTCTCCCTGGCTCTGTTCAGCACGAGGTGGCCTCGAGCCCTTCATGGGCCGGCCTTCGAACCTTGGCCTGCTGCCACCTATATCGAATGAGGCGACGGCCATTTCGTGATGCGACACGAAGCATTAGGATGTAATGTTTTGCATATGTAATGCTTGAATGTATAATTTAATCAAAATAAAGGCGGGGTCGGTAACGTTACCTTGGTGGCATGAGTGACGGAAAAGCTCCTACCAGATGTGTTCGTGCGGGGTTCGGGCCCTGATGTTTGTGATGAGGCTGGAGTAACCTACATAAGAATCGCTACTCTTTATTTTTCATATCTCGGTGGCGGTCTGAGCTATTTAATTAACTTGGGCAACCTGATAGCTTCTCCTTTGGGGGAGATTCCATAGGCGGACCCCTCCGAACCCTTCTTGAGAAGGCAGATGTCGAAGCTGGAGACGCAAGGGGTGTTGAGTATGATTTTTCTGGTCAACAGAAACACCATAGCTACCGAGGTGTAGGGTCTGCTAGTTCGTCTAGTTTTACTCAAAGTTCTATGCCCGTATTCCACACCCCTGGTTTCAAGCGTACAGAGGGGTCGGGTGAAGAGGATGTCTAGACTGGTAGACATCCTCAATAGCCCCCGAGTAATGTTCGTGTCCCCATCGTTTGACAGGGTCAGAAGTTCGGTAATAAATCTTTAACGTGTAAAGTAAGAAGGCAGAGATGCTTATCTTTCTTTGGACATTCGTTCATCATCTCTCCTGGGCCACATGGTCGACCTAGGAGAGCCGTTGGGCTCCCCTTTATAGAGGTCCTGTCGTCGGATCATTCCGTGGTCCTCCATGGGGAGCGAAGGGTCGTCTGCCTATGTGGGCACCTTAATTGCCATGTACAGAGCGGGTTAGTGGCGGGCCCTACCCAGGCAGTGACCAGTTTGACCGGGGGGACGCCTCATCGATCGGGGCGCGTCTTGTCAGTCAGCGCATCCCCTCAGGTGTCTATCAACATTGATTCTGTATTTAAGGAGGGGAAGGGAGAGGGTTTTTCGTCCAACCTTTCACCTTTCCTTAGCTGCAGTGTCTCCTCTTTAAATAGGGAGGGGGAGGGGAGTTCTCATCCCACCTCTTCTTTTGCCTCTGAGCCACTACCTCTCCTTCTCCCTTTCCACCAAATGCATCTGTGCGTCACGGCGGTTCCTGAGTGAGGAAGAGTAATGCTAGAGAGATAGAAAACTCACAAATCTGCTCATGAATCTGGAGCCTGATGTCGAGCCAGAGGTCATCCACCATAGATGAGATGGTGCGTGCCGCCCTTGCTGAGGAGTCGCTGCTGCCGAAGGAGAAGGAGCACTAGCGGGCACCGTACGTTGTCGACTTCACCGTCGTTTGCTGTGTTCCTCCCTTGGCGAGAGGCGATTCTTGCTCTGACGCCATTGTTAGGGTTGTGGCTGGAGACAATGGCGTAGTCCGCAAATGTCCTAGCGGAGGCGTCGCTGTCGAGGTTGCGGCTGACGATGATGGTGTAGTCCTCGGATGCCCCAGCGGAGGCATTGCAGATGATGGTGCCTTCGAGGATCTCGTGAAGCGGCGGGATGTCGCCGATGGAGAGTGTGGCGCGGTGGCCGTGGTACACAAGCTGGCCTATGTACATGCCCCGGGCATTGCCATTGGAGAGCATGGCGCGGCGGCCACAGTAGACGAGCTGGCCCGTGTACATGCCCTAGGCATCTCCGACGGAGAGCGTGGCGCGGCGGCCATAGTAGATGAGCTGGCCTGTGTACATGCCCTGGGCATCGCCGATGGAGAGCATGGCGCGGCGACCACAGCAGCACTTTAGTAAAGCTAAGCAGGGACTGTAATTTAATAATTTTGTGGGAAAGCCCCCGAGTAATCAGTCCTCTGAATTTATAAGTATATTAGTCCTTTTTGTAATAAAATCACTTTGTAAGTGGCGAATTTGTGCAAAAAATGAATAAATTTTTATCTTTTGCTTATGGCAAGCAATCTTTTTATCTTTCTCTTTTTTGTAGAAACGGTTTTAGTGTCCTCCGACCCTTCTCATGGTCTAAGTCGTAAGAAACTAGGAACGTGGGTGAACTAATTCTGATTGAGCTGGTGAGCAAAGAGGTTGCAGCCGTTGGGGCGTGGGTCTCCCACAATCCTACCAATTGTATTCAGAATTTGTTCCCAAAATCTTAGCCCTTAGGACTTGTTTATGAGAAGAATGGAAAATTAGAGAATGTTTACAAATATAACACAGGAGGTTTTTGCAAGCGTAATACTTGTATTACTCATTTCAGCCCCCGAGTGAGGTCTGACCCCTCGCGATTTGTAGGGGTCGGAAGTCACTAAGGATCGAGGTTTTGTAATGACAAAAACTGATAAGGAAGAGTATATGCTTATTTTAAGGGTAAAAATGATGTAGCTGCTCAATGTTCCAAGCGTTGGTGAAGACCTCGCCATTGATGGTTTTCAACATGTAGGCGCCTGGGCGAAGTACTTCCGCAATGACGTAGGGCCCTTCCCAGGGCAGGGAGAGTTTGTGGCGGTCCTTGTTGCTCTACACAAGGCAGAGGACGAGGTCCCCGATGTTGAAGGCTCGACCCTATACCCATCAGCTGTGGTACCGTCGAAACGCCTGTTGGTACTTAGCTGAACAGAGGAGGGCGATGTCGCGGGCTTCATCTAGCTAGTCCATGGCGTCTTGGTGAGATGCTTCAGCCCCCTGTTTATCGTATGCTCTGATTCTTGGTGCTCCATAGTCGAGGTCTGTTGGGAGAACAGCCTCGAAACCATAGACCATGAAGAAAGGTGTGTAGCCGGTGGCCCAGCTAGGAGTTGTCCTTAGGCTCCAGAGCACGACCGGGAGCTCAGCGAGCCAGCACGCGCCGAACTTGTTCAACCGGTTGAAAATTTTGGGTTTGAGGCCTTGAAGGAGCAAGCCATTTGCACGCTCGACCTGCCCATTCGTCTAGGGGTGTGCGACGGCTGCCCAATCGATCCGAATGTGTTGTTCATCATAGAATTGAACGAATTTCCTGTCGGTGAACTGCGTGCCGTTGTCTATGATGATGGAGTTTGGTACTCCAAAGCGATGGATAATGTTGAGGAAGAATAGCACAGCCTGCTCGGATTTGATCGTGGATATTGGTCGAGCTTCAATCCATTTTGTAAACTTGTCTATGGTGACAAGTAGGTGGGTGAAGCCCCTGGGTGCCTTTTTGAGTGGCCCAACCAGGTCGAGCCCCCAGATCGTGAAGGGCCACATGATGGGGATCATCTAGAGTGCCTGGGGCGGGAGGTGTGTTTACCGAGCGTAGTACTGACACCCTTCGCAGGTGCGTACAATTTGCTCGGCATCGGCTACTGCGGTGGGGCCAATAAAAGCCTTGTCAGAATGCATTTCCAACCAAGGTTCTTGGTGTGGCATGATGACCGTAGATTCCACCATGGATGTCGCCCAGCAGGAGCTTCCCCTGTTCGCCAGGGATATAGAGTTGCAGAATACCGATGTGACTCTATTTGTAGAGTTCGCCCTCTACAAGAACGAAGGACTTGGCGCGTTGTGTGAGCCGTCGGGCTTCCGTCTTGTCTACCGGTAGTATGTCATGGAGGAGGTAGTTGAGGTAAAGCATTCTCTAGTCATTGGGAGGGTTGGACTCCACTGCGGGGGTCCTCTTCAAGCTCCATAACCTCAGGGTCGGGCAGAGCAGTTAGCGGATCGACCCCTAGGGTCGAACTAGATGGGCCATTGTTGGCTTGTTCCGACCCCACATAGCATACCGAGGGTTTGTGTTGATCGCTGGCAAAGACGCCTATCGGGACTGGCTCTCGGCCAAACGCTGCTTTCATGAGCGTGTCGGCTGCTTCGTTGAGGCGCCTTGGGATGTGATTGAGTTCAAGGCCGTCAAATCTGTCCTCTAGCCATCGGACTTCTTGATAGTATGCCTCCATCTTGGTGTTGTGGTAGCATGACTCCTTCATGACCTGGTTGATGACTAGCTGAGAGTCACCCCTGATGTCGAGGCGTCAAATGCCTAGCTTGATGGTGATTCATAGGCCGTGATGAGTGCTTCATATTCTGCAGTATTGTTTGATGAGGGGAAATGGAGCTGAACCATGTACCTCATGTGGACCCCGAGGGGGGATACAAAAACTAGTCCTACTCCGGCGCCCTTCTTCATTAGCGATCCATCGAAGTATATTGTCCAGTACTCTTGATCGATGACTACCAGTGGCATCTGGACCTCGGTCCACTCCGCGATAAAGTCAGCTAGTACCTAAGATTTGATCACTGTTTAGGCCGCATAAGAAATGCCCTAATCCATTAGCTCGAGCGCCCACTTTGTGGTTCTTCCCGTAGCGTCATGGCTTCGGACGACCTCGCCGAGGGGGAACGATGTCACTACTGTTACAGGGTGTGATTCGAAGTAGTGGCATAGCTTCCTCTTGGTGATGAGGATGGTGTAGAGGAGTTTCTGGATTTGGGAGTAGCAGGCTTTAGAGTCGGATAACACCTCGCTAATGAAATACACAGGGCGCTGCACCTTGAAGGCATGCCCCACTTCCTCTCGCTCTACCACCAAGGCGGAGCTAGCCACTTGGGTGGTGGCCGATATATACAGTAGGAGGGATTCTCCGTTGCATGGAGGAACTAGGACCGGAGGTTTAGTTAAAATCGCTTAACCATGTCAAGCACCTCCTGAGCCTCGACTGTCCACTCGAAGTGGTCAGATTTCTTCAGGAGTCGATAAAGGGGGGGTCCTCGTTCGCCGAGGTGCAAAATGAATCGGCTGAGGGCGGCCAGGCACCCTGTGATCCGCTGAACCCCCTTTATGCTATGGATTGGGCCCATCCTTGTGATGGCTGATATCTTCTCTGGGTTGGCTTCGATGCCACGCTCGAAGATGATGAAGCCGAGCAGCATGCCCCTCGGGACCCCGAAAATGCATTTTTCGGGATTGAGTTTGATGCCATTTGCCCGGAGTTTTGCAAAGGTTTGTTCAAGGTCAGCGACAAGGTGGTCAGCTCGCTTGGACTTGACTACGATGTCATCGACATAGGCCTCAACGGTTCGCCCGATGAGTTCTCCAAAGCAATTAAGCATACAGCGCTGGTAAGTTGCCCCAGCATTCTTCAGACCGAACAGCATTGAAATGTAGCAAAATGATCCGAAGGGGGTGATAAAAGATGTCGTGAGCTGGTCAGACTCTTTCATCACGATTTGGTGGTAGCCGGAGTATGCATCAAGGAAGCAGAGGGTTTCGCACCCTGAGGTGGAATTGACTATTTGGTCTATTCATGGCAAAGGAAATGGATCCTTTGGACATGCTTTGTTGAGGCCGGTGTAATAGACACACATTCTCCATTTCTCACTCTTTTTTCACACAAGAATAGGATTTGCTAACCACTCAGGGTGGTATACTTCCTTAATGAATCATGCGGCTAGTAGTTTGGCTATCTCCTCGCCGATGGCCCTATGTTTCTCCTTGTCAAAGCGGTGTAGGCGTTGCTTCACCGGCTTGGAGCCCGGGTAAATTTTTAAGGTATGCTCGGCGATCTCCCTCGGGATGCTTGGCATATCCGAGGGTTTCCACGCAAAGATGTCTTTGTTATTGCGGAGGAAGTCGACGAGCGCACTTTCCTATTCGGAGGAGAGCGCGGTCTCGATACGGACTTTTTTACCCTCGGAGTTGCTGGGGTCCAAGAGGACCTCCTTGGGTCCTTCCACCGATTTGAACGACCTGGATGACCTCTTCGCGTCGAGTGCCCCTTCAATGACCTCCTCCCTGAGGGTGGCAAGCTCTTTGGAGGTGATGACTGTGGATGCGTGTCCGTAGCATTCGACTTCGCACTCGTAAGCGCACTGGAAGGAGGTGCCGATGGTGATGACCCCGTGGGGGCCCGGCATCTTTAGCTTAAGGTACGTATAATTGGGAATAGTCATGAACTTTGTGTAGCATGGTCGTCCTAGGATGGCGTGGAAAGTCTCTAGGAACCCCACTACGTCGAAGGTGAGGGTCTCAGTCCGATAATTGGACCAATCCCTAAAAGTGATGGGCAGATCAATCTGCCCCAGTGGCACAGCTTGCCTACCAGGCATGACGCCATGGAAAGGTGCTCAGATGGGATAGAGGTTCGTTCGGTCGACGCCCATCTCATCGAGCGTCTTGGCGTATATAATGTTGAGGCCGCTGCCTCCGTCCATCAGTACTTTCATGAGCCGCTTTGGACCGACGATCGGATCGACGACAAGCGGGTACCTTCCTGAATGTGGGACAGCATTCGGGTGGTCGGTCCGGTCGAAGGTTATGGTGGATTCTGACCACCGGAGGAAGGCTGGCGTGGCCGATCTGGCTGTATAGACCTCGCGGTGCGTGACCTTCTGGCGGCGCTTGGAGTCATAGGTCGTTGATCCTCCAAAGATCATGAGGGCGCTGGTCGGCGTTGGGAAGGCATCGTCCTTCTCCTCTGCGTCATCTATGGTGGGAACAGGCTCCTTCCCCTGCTCCCCTTTGTTAAGGCCCCCGGACAAGTATTTGTGCATGAGGCCACAATCCTTGTATAGATGCTTGACCGGGAAGGAGTGGTTTGGGCATGGCCACTCGAGCATTTTCTCAAAGTGGTTCGGAGTGCCTCCATGGGCTTTTGGCCACCTTTGCGGTCAGTAGCGGCCACGAGCGAGTTGTCGCGCTATTGCTTCTTATTTTTCCTTTTGGCAGGATGGTTGGAGGCGCCTTCGCCAGTGTCCTCGTCCCGCCTCGTCTTTCCATTGGAGCGATCAAAGATGGCTCCGACCGCCTCCTCTCTAGAGCCATGATTGGTAGCGATGTCCAGGAGTTCCTTGGTAGTCCATAGGCCCCTGTGTCCTAGCTTGTGGACCAAGGATTCGCAGGTTGTCCCAAATAGGAAGGCTCCTATCACGTCGACATCAGCGACATTAGGGAGCTCGTTGCACTGCCAAGAGAAGCACCGGATGTACCCGCGGAGGGTTTCATCGGCCTTCTGGCGATAGTTCTTGAGGTCCCATGGATTTCTAGGGCATTTGTACGTGCCCTAGAAGTTGCCCACGAAGATCTCCATCAGATCCACCCAACTTTAAATGGCGTTGGATGGTAAGTGCTCTAGCCATGCTCGCGCCGAATCAGCCAAGAACAGCGGGAGATTGCAAATAATAAAATCATCATCACTCGCTCCACTGGCCTAACATGCAAGCCAATAGTCTTCAAGCCAAAGCCTGGGATTTGTTTTGCCAGAATATTTAGGGATGTTGGTAGGCAGTCGATACCTTAGGGGGAACGCAGCATTGAGGATGTGCCGACCGAAGGCCTAAGGACCTGGTAGGCTGGGGCTCGGGCTTCGGTCCTCGTTGCTATCATAGCATCCGCCATGTCGGGGATGGTAGCCACGGCGTGCTGCTTCTCCATCGTCGCCATGGGTGCGTTTCTAAGCGTCGATGATGCTGCGTATGTCGCGGCCATGGCCGAGACGTTGATGCACTAGGATGGTGGAGGGCTACCTGCTGCTTGGCGGTGTTTGGTGAATAGACGCGTCCCTAGTGGGACGCACTGAGGTCATGCACTGGCTGGTGTCGGGTTCGCGTCATCGAGACAACAAACTTTTTGCTTGCTGCGCCACCGCACGCTCAAGCAACGTGCGAATCTCCCTGTGGGCCTAGTGATCCTCAGACGTCGTAGCCTTTGGGAGGCCGTGAAGCAAGGCCGTCGTAGCGGCGATGTTCTGGCTTGCCCGAGCGAAGTGAGGGAGAGTCCCATCATCAGTGAGGATCCTCCGATGCACATCACGGGCCGAGGCGCGTGCGTGCCCCCGCGACGCTTGATCTCCTCAATGTTTTGGTACTCCCGGACAAGCTGTTGTCCAGTGTCATCGATCTCCAGCTTTTGTGCTCTTAGTTGCTCCATCCTTACATGAGATGGAGCCACCGTCTTTGCCTCGATCTTGGCATTGGGGTTGCCTATTGGGGTTGTCTCCTCCCTGGAGATGCTTTGGACGTGCCCTTCGGGGGTTTGCATCATGAAGCATTCCCGGGAAGGATGATGGCTCCCCTTGCTAGAGTCAAAGCTGGAGGACGACTCTGGTTCCTCTGCAAGGAGCCCGCAGAGTGTCTTCGGATCATGTTCGATTACCCCCACGAACTCACTATCCATAAGTGGCTGAACCATGCGTAGAGCCAGAAGGTGGCTAGCGGTCGCCGCGGCGTTATGGAGACCGAACGGAAACGCTGTCGGGGCGCTTCATACGAGGCCTTTCGGAAAAAGGGTGATGCTGCGCGGGGGCTCCCTAGATAACTAGGGTCCAAGGGAGTTGCCCCGTGGGCCCTTAAGCCTCAGACAGCTGAGGTTGATGGAAGGGAGAGACAGTGCAACCATGTGGGTCAGCGCCAGTTCTCCTCCTAGTGTGACGATAAAATCTAGGTCACCAAAATGCACGTGTGCGCCTGGGGCCCAACTGATTGCGTGGGTGGTCATCCAAGGCCTGATCTGAAACACACAAGGCCCCTACCTGGCGCGTCAACTGTTGGTGTTTCGTACAAGCATCGACAAGTAAATTTATAGTAATACGCGTTAGGCTCGGATGGTGCGCTAAAGGACACAAGATTTATACTGGTTCGGGCTAAATGTCCCTACATCCAGTTTGTTGCTGCTCGTGTTATTAGCACCGTGAACGGTTCGTAGTAAGGGGTACAAACGATCGAGAGAGGAACTGGCCCCAAGTCTCTGATGGAAGGGTTGAAAGGAGGCCAAGAGCTTGATCGTAGCTTGACTGTGTGAGTGTTGTGTACTATCCTATCAAAGATCGGTCAAAAAGTCCATCTCTTTGATGGAGGAAGCGCATCCCCTTTTATAGATAAAGGGGCTGGCTTTACAAGGGTGAGGGCTTTAGGATGCGTACTCTACTTAGTCTTGTGGCTCACGTCTACCTGGCCTGGTTCTTCATTCTCATGAGTGCGAAGGAGGATAAGCACCTATAATAATATTGATGCCTCTATAGAATGTCAGGTTGGTTACATAATGCTGCCCTACATAGGGTATGGGCTGCAGTATAGTGGTTTTGACTTATGAGCCTCCCCCAGCCTTACTTCGTATGCCTTTTAGTTCCTATGAGTCTTCATCAGAGGGACACGGGGTCAGGGTCCAGAGTAGCGCCGTGGCCAAGGTCTTCTGACTTGGTGGACCTGAGGGGTCGGGAAGCGGGTGCCGCTCCCTTGGGCCCATAGCGTGGTGACGAAATATCCATCGTTCGTGGAGATAGCAAATCCTTTTCTGGAATGTAGTGGTTGTCGTATATCTTCATCGGGTTCCGTGTCCCAGAGCTGAAGGCGGCGCCTACAACTCTATAGGGCGAGGAGCATGCACCTATAATACTTTTTGGGCTCTGCGGCGCTCGAAAGGGTCTAAAGCACCTGTCCCGTCGTTCCCTGGCAGTACTTTTCTTACCAGGGCGTAGGGTATGGTCCTTGGAGCCATGGTTGACCCGAACATCTTGTCTTGCCCTGTACCCATCACCATGAGGGAACGGGGAGAAGTTGTCAGGTAAGATGAAATTAGTCTTTAGATACCGAGTAGGGCGAGGCTCGTTCCTGGCCGTCGGGTGAAGCAGAGGCCAGTCCTTATCTCTTGGTCGAGACCGAGCCCGCCCCTCTAGGGTTGAGCGAGGCGGAGTCTATCCCTCAGCTCTCGGGCAAAACCGAGCCCGCCCCAAAGGCATTGGGTGAGACGAAGACTAGCCCTAAGCCCTCGGGTGAGGCAGAGCTATCTCAGAGGTGTCGGGCGAGGCAGGGTCTATCCCTCAGCCCTCGGGCGAGACCGAGCTTGCCCCAAAGGCATCGGGCGAGCGGAACCAAACTCTTGTCATTCGAGCAAGAGACGTTATGGCGCCCTTATCTGTCCAGAAGTTTTTAACGCTCGATGGTTATTGGTTCCACCTTCTGGGGTACCCCGGTATTAGGTCCCTGACAAAGACAGATTTAGAGGAGAAGGAGGAGGAGCAGGAGCAGCCAGAGCTTGACCCTCACACAAGTTTGAGGTCCACCTTGTAGTCCATGAGGAGCACCAGGCGTGAGCGCCACACTTTGACCACTCATCGCTAAGGGAGGGTGGTGGTGTCTTCCTCTTCCTCCTCCTCCTTCGACGATGACGATGATGGTGGAGAGGAGGACGTTGTAGGTGCTAGTGGAGCTGCTGGTGGGGATGATGTCGATTGGGACACCATCCAAGAGGATGAAGAGTGAGTGCTGGTCTTTCTTCTTTTCTTCTCTTTTTGGTGCTTGATGCCAAAGGAGGAGAAAAATAGAGGGGTCAACAACTTTTTTGACGCCATAGACAGGAGGTTGCTGTAGCTAGAGTCATGTTCGTATCTGTTTAGAGTAGTCTTCGTTAGGTGAGAGTTTGAGAGTCCATTAGAAACTCTATTTATGTAATAATGCTACTTAAGTACTTTATATATGTGTGGGATATGGACATATATTAATCTATATTGTCGCTTGTGATACAATTGTGCTAGAATGTATATATTTATATGTATCACATGTTGTATGGTGTCTGTTCTGATCTGTACTATTACAGTAAGTGCGGTAGTACCGCACTCTGGTGTGGCAGTGCCACATCGAGCTGCAACAGCAAACCATGTTGTGCTTAAACTATCATTTGCACCATGTTTTACATACCTGACACAGTATGCAGCACTCCATAAGAGCATAGATGTAGGGGGAGCCCCATCGCTTTCACTAAAATATGAATCTTGGCTTCTTATGGCAATTTGAAAATTCAATTCTCTATTCACATACTTAGGGGAATGCTCTACATGAAATTATGGGTTTTGGTGATAATGACCACGTAATTAGAGAACTAATGAGATTTATTGAGATGACAAGCAGGGAATTCATGTTCGAGGATGCTACACAAAACGGAGGAGCCTCCAATTACAAATGTAGATGGCTTCAAACTCAAAGGAGGTTTAAATTCTTTTATATTTTGAATTTGAGTATAGAAAAAGCCATACTATAAAGGAAGACACAATGCTTAAGCTAATATGTGCTACCAAGTGCTCAAACATATACATGCATCCTCACATTTACAGCTAAGATAGTCTACACTTCATTCTTACCCTTGCTGTCTTGCGTGGTGCAACAATGCCGCACTTGAGCCGTGGCACTACCGTGACTTAAGTGACCATTGGGGCTAGGGGTACTTGTACCGTTCTCCTTCCTCCCCAATGGTACTTTGCCTCTTCTTCCTCACTCCAGCTCATCTAAAACAAAGTGGACTCTCTCTCTTCCTCACTCCAGCTCTCTCTCCATTAGTGACCTTGAGTCCTCAAGCAAATCCATTGATTTCTCCATCAATCCTTGAGAGAAAAGGGTCTAAAACTCGATTAGAGAGCAACTCCATTGATTTCTCAACTCAAAAGAGCACTTGGTTTACGTTTTGACCGACAATTGTGTTTGTTACTCTTGAAGCTTGGTTCCTAGCCGGCTAGAGCGTCGCCCGTGGAGCTTACCAACTTATGTGGTAGCCCTGGGTGGTTTGTAAACATTTTTTGAAGCTAGTAAACTGATCCCTCATCTCAAGAGTTAAGTCTCTTGACTTAAGAAGGAGGAAGGGCTGAAAAACCCTAAGCCTTAGTGGCTAACCTCAACAACGTGGAGGTAGACAAGCCTTGGTGGCGAGCCGAACTACGGGATAAATCATTGTGTCACTTGTGTTTGATTTATATGACTTGCATTTTATATTATTGGTTGAGGTGATTTCTAGGGTTTCTAGTCGATCTACTTGTGTGTGGTGTTCCTACAACTTTTAGCTCTTGATCTGTGACTATCATACCAGCAGTAGGCTAAGAAATTTCTCCGACCTAAGTTTCTATTCACTAATTTTGAACTGTGACTCGAAGTTGTCTGTAGGTACGGCAGTGCCGCTGTTCTGGTCCGGTCGTGCCGCCCTCCAGAGCGACAGTGTCGTAGGATGAATTTGATAAAAGTTTAAGTGTTTATTTTGATAGACCTATTCACCCTTCTATAGACCAACCAGAGATCCTACAAAGAGGATCACCCCAATCCACCTAAGACGACGAGCTGGCCGCCGACGACAATGGCCGACCGACGATGGGCTTCTCCTATCGACTGGCGACGGGCTTCTTCTGCGCCCAAAGTTGGAGGAGGGTTAAGGATAGGGGGTGGCAAGGGAGGAAGAGGATGGGGAGAGAGGGAGGCCACGCCACAAGAAAGCGGTGGCCGCGCTGGTGACAGGGAGGGGCGGCGGCGCAGTGGGGACAGGGAGGGACTGAGAGAGGGAGGCAAGGGAGAGAGGGAGCCGGCGGGGGAGGCAGGCGACACGAGCTGGGCGGCGCGGAGGCGGCTGCTGTGCGATGTGGAGTGAAACAGAGAGAGGAAAGGGACTGGGCCGCGGGCCTCTATTTCGCTCTGCCACGTCCTGACGGGTGGCGCGCCACAGCTACATCCAGATCGGTGGCGCGGCAAGGCCTGCCACGTCAGCGACCAGCGGGCTGGGATATTGCCACGTACGCACACCTGTCGCGCGGTAGCGTTGTTTCGTCGTGCCCTAGAAACATGTGCGGCTAAAAGTGTTCGTTTTGAAAGAAAAAATATCAGACTTGAAAATAGTTTAAAAAATGTTAGAAATAAAAAAAAATCACCTCTCCACTCTTCTCTCAACACGCCCCCACGCCGTACCCATCACGATGTGACGGGCGACCTTTCCAGAGCTACGCCGCTGTTCGTTGTTCGCCAAGGAAGCCAGCCACACCCCAGCCATACCAATTACCAAACCACTCATCAGGTCGCGTTGCCAGCCGCTCAAGCCAAGACAGCCCCCCTAATCTCCCCGGGATCGCTGCTCGTGGCAAGCTAATCGGGGCGCCCCAACCATCTCTCGCCAAGATCTCGACAGGACTAGCCCATGGTGAGCTGCGCCGATTTTAATATCTGCTAGCCTCTGAGCTTGTTTTATTTATTGTTATTCTACAGCTAGCTGGTAGCAGGTACTTAGCTGACGGGACTCGGTTTTGTTTTAGTTTAGCTTAGCTTCTCATTTGTCCTCTTCGCTTCTCTGGATCAACCTGCCATGGTGAGCATCGCTTTCTCTCCTTCTCTTTTTCGCCTCTTCATTTTTCTTTTCCTGCAAAGTGTGTGTGTGGTTCTTGCCGAATTATCTGGTCTCCTTACGAATCTACAGTATGGCTGAGCATGATGAGCTGTTTTACTGGATTCTTGATACAGTTCTCCATTTCGGTTGCTTCATTTTTAGCGGCGGCCAGGGAGCGGGTAGTAGACCATGATTAGCTGTTAGAATTCAGTTAGCTTGCCTCCGTCCTTTAGTAGTTCTCTGATTTGAGTGTAGACGGCGAATCTGGGTTGGTTGAATGTTGGTAACAAACCCATTTCTTTTCCGGGGAATTCCCAAGTTCCAATTCATTCTGCTCCACTCCAATTGCGTCTTTCTTGATCTGGAACGCGAATCAGCCTCTTCTTAGCACAAATTCCAACCGCTGTTTCTTTCCAGTCTAATTTGTGCAGTTTTTGAGCTCAACTCCACTTTTGCTGCAGCTTGTATCAATTGGAGTAGATAAGCGGCACCATGGGTATGAGGAGCAGGCACCCAAAGACGTTGGGTTTCCGCTGCTACCCGGCAAGCCACCGCTCCCTAACTCTGGTACTGTGGAGCCTAGTGGCATTGGTCGTCGTTGTGAATTTCCATCTTCTCATCATTCATAAGGAGGATGAGACTATGAGTACACACGAGATCCGCCGATCGATTATGAGGGAGCTGGAAGTGGTGGAGGAGGAGAAGTTCCGGCTAGCTCCTCCCCGGAGCCGGAGGAATCCCCGGGCTGTGCGTCGCAAGGGAGAGAAGAAGCCGCCTACAATAGTGGATGAGTTCTTGGATCAGTCTTCTGCGGTGCATGATATGTTCTTCCCAGAACTGAATACGGCTGTAGATCCAATCAACGGTGGAAATGACAGCATGTACTTCTACTACCCAGGCAGAATTTGGTTGGACACAGATGGAAAACCAATTCAAGCTCATGGAGGAGGTGTCCTGTATGATAAGAGGACCAACACCTATTTCTGGTACGGGGAGAATAAGGATGGCAAAACCTACAAAGCTCACAGCAAGGGAGCAGACAGGGTGAGTTGTACTTTCCAATGCTATCAACACCCATCTGTGGTCTGAGACAAACGATATCTGGCTGTAGAAGCACTCAACTTAATTGTTTTACCTTATGTGAATGACCTATGTCAAACTCATAAGGTACTAGCTATGTCAAATCGATTGAGTTGCTTTAGCATGCATAGCACATGACCAGAGCACGATCAAGTAGACACAATAGTGTGCTAAAAGTTTGGAGAAGAATAATGGAAATGATCAACTAATGTCTTGCTCATTTCAGAACTTCCGTGTAGGAATTTCAATTCGTTGCATCATTATCCCAAACTAATGTCTTGCTCCAAGATTTAGTAATCATATCGTTGGAGAGATAAACCAACTCGGAGATAGCTAGAAACTAGTATGTGGAACTCCTAAAAAGACTAATATGTACAACACCTAAAAAAACCAATATGTAGAAGAAGGTTTAATTTCTCTAAATATGACCGAGCATTTCAGTGCATATGTAGCTGTGTGTGCTAATGCATACATCTAATTTTCGTGACCTTTTAGATTCTATTGGTGAGGCCAAATTGCTAGGGGGCATGTTGGAAGTTATGGTCTGTTGGTAAGGTCAAATTGCTAGGGGGCAATGGCCAAACACTCACACCAGTGGCAGTGTATTGGGAGGTGCATTGTGCTGTGTGATTGCAGTTCCTTAATTGATTAAATCGAAAGTGACTGATAGTGTTACTGCATTATGGTGCTACCAACAACCAGAAAGTGCTTTCTTTTTATTTTTATAAAAAATGTCCTCTTGTGGACAGCAAAAACCTCTTCGGTGGTTATGAATTGAAGGCATTTCTAGTTAAGGATTCTCTGGCTAGACTTCGACCTGATTATTCTGATATAAAGAATATCAACATTGGGCACACTGGGAACCAGCATATAGTTTACTGAATTTTCCAGAAACACATAATGAGAACATTTGTTGCTGCTGACAAACTAAACTTGATGTGTGACATCTCAGTAGCAGAACTTTGTAGGTGCTACTTCGGTACTTAAAAGCGATGTTTGTTTTGTCCACCTTCCTATTTGGTACATTATTTTGTCTATTTCTCATCTCTAACCACTATGACAAATCATTTTCTAGGTTGACATCATTGGAGTAAGTTGCTATTCTTCCAAGGACCTGTGGACATGGAAAAATGAAGGGCTTGTCCTCCGTGGTGACGAGAAGAATGTAACACATGATCTTCACAAATCCAATGTCCTAGAGAGGCCCAAGGTGATATACAATGATCGGACTGGCAAATATGTGATGTGGATGCACATAGATGATGCTAACTACACCAAAGCTTCAGTTGGTGTGGCCGTCAGTGACTCTCCGACAGGCCCATTTACTTATCTCTACAGCAAGCGTCCACATGACTGCGAAAGTAGAGACATGACCATCTTCAAGGATGATGATGGGAAGGCCTACCTGATATACTCTTCGGAAGACAACAGCGAGCTCCACATTGGTCCGCTAACTGATGACTACCTTGATGTCACCGATGTGATGCGAAGGCTTCTCATCGCACAGCATCGAGAAGCTCCTGCACTCTTCAAGCATGAAGGCACCTACTACATGGTAACCTCTGGCTGCACAAGCTGGGCTCCAAACACTGCGCTGGCTCACGCGGCAACATCAGTGATGGGACCTTGGGAGACACTGGGGAACCCCTGTGTGGGAGGGAATGATGTCTTCAGATCAACAACATTCTTTTCCCAGAGCACATTTGTCTTGCCGGTTCCAGGGCTGCCGGGCTCATTCATCTTCATGGCTGATCGGTGGAACCCATCTGATCTTAGAGATTCGCGGTACGTCTGGCTGCCTCTGACAATAGGGGGAGTCCCTGATGAAGCCGCAGACTACAGCTTCATGTTCCCTCTCTGGTCCCGGGTGTCAATTTACTGGCACAAACGGTGGCGTCTCCCTGAGGAGTGGAGGGATTCCTGAAAGTCTGAAGTTTTTTTTAGAAGAATTGAGGTTCTTATACGCTGTTACATTGATAGATACCAAAGTATTGACATTTGACACGTTGGTCTACATTGTATAGGTCAGATGTAGATGCAGGGTTTGTAAATGTGCAGTTTTTTTGAGTTTGCACTCAAATCAGATAAAACTCTGTGGCCGTTTGGGCGAGGTGTTGTGGTGATCCACTCGTCTTAGTTTCAAGAATAATCTGGCTGCGCCTTCAGCATTGGTCTTCTCGTTTGATCTAGTTGGAAATGTGTGTTGACGGCTATGGGACCTGATTCAGGGTCTTCCATATTGGATCTGGTAGTTCTTTGTTCTTCCACTCATGATCATTTGATCATCCTTTGTGCATCTGAATTATAACTTGCTAGTGTACGAAGACAGGGTTGCGTTTTTTTGGAAAAAGAGAGAGAGAGAGAGAGAGAGAGAAAACTAGAATCGCCAAAGATACAGAGAAAAGGATGGTACAGTCCAGCCTGCATGCCATCGACTGATCAACCACTGTTGACGCCGTGAGAAGAGGGAATTGTTCTTATCCGTAGTACTCCAGGAGGCCAGCTGACCAGGACCGGGAGTGGCGACGGCCGACGGATGAGATCTGATCGAATCTGTTGCAAATCGGCTGATTAGCAACGTGATTAGTTACGGAATTAACGGCCCCCACGCGTCAATTCCGGAAGACATCGATCAACGCCGGGGATCCGTATCCCGTATTCAGCGCGCCACAACAGCAACAAACAGGTGCAACTCCCCAATCCAAAATTCCTTACCCATCGATTATAGATCGGACGGCCCATATATGATCCTAAACTCCTGTACCAAAAAATGAAATAAATATGTCTTTCCATAATTATGTTTTATTCACCACAGAATTTTTTTCTCTCCACTTTGCCATTTTCCATTTTCCTTTTTTTTTACAGCTGCTTTGCGGCCATAATAAATATCTTACCCAACAGACTTCCCGGCTCCTTCCCTTGCCTTGCCGGGTATTTCGTTTAGGGCGCTCGAGGGCGATCTCTCTCGCTCGCGGCGAAGCAAATCCATCAGCTACCGGCCATGGGAGGGGGAAGCATCCGCGCGGCCGCCAAGGCCGCGGTGATCGGCGGCTACCGCTCCGCAGCCTACATGCGGCGCGCCGTCACCCCGTCGTCCCATACTTCCTCTGCCGACGGCCGGAAGGCTTCCACGTTCGCGGCGGACGACTGGGTCATCACCGACCGCGAGGTGTTCGGGCCCGTGCCCACTCATGAGGAGGCCATGGCTGCCACGCTCGACCTCAAGGACGCCTTCGAGATGTGGGTGCTCTCGCTTGCACACATTCGTTATTCGCTCTCTCTCTCTCTCTCTCTCTCTCTCTCTCTCCTCATCGACGTCTCTCGTCTCTGCTTTTGCGATATCTTTATTTGGTTTTCGATCTAATTAAATATTTAGTCCAGTTCGGTATAACATTATTTTTTTTGCAATGTTCGTGGGCAGATAGAGTTGCAAATTGTTCGTGAATTGCATAAGCATGGTCGTTAGCTAATAATGTCATCCAATAAATTAATACGGTTCCTGCTAACAAAGTGATAAGTTTCTCTTCTGCTTGATTGCACTTCGTTATAAACAAAATGATCTGTTAGTTGGCCTCTGTCTTATGTTTAGTTGGACAATTACCAAAGGGCTTTTGACACTTCCGAATCGAGTTTTGGAAAGAGTTATCTGTGACTGGTACAATAAAAACTTTGCTTTACCGCACAATGGATACTCGCCCATGCTTCTAAGGGTTTCACGATGTCTCAGAGACGAATGGCACAAGAAATATACTGTATCCAGAATGGAGTAGGAAAGTCTATGATTACTAGTATATTAATTAAAGAAGAACCTTGCTTGCAGATTCTTTTGTTTGAATAATGTTTTCAGCGTAATTTCCTTTTTGCATGTGTCACATTTATTCTCTATAGTCTTATTCCTGGATCTAACTGGTGTTTCGTTTTCATGAAACCAGTGCCAAGGATAAACCTCATGTTGCTCACTTGGAAACCCCGAAGAAACATCTCTGGCCTGCTGAGCTGGATAGTCACGCAAAGTCTGCTCAAGAAATTGCACTTCCGGAACTTGTTCACTCTGAAACACCTCAGGACGTTGTTCATTCAGAACTGTCTAAGAAGGATGATAACTACGAAAATTTGCTCGTCTCATCCGGAACTCCGGGACGTGTTGTGCAAGCATTCACATTGCTACATGAGAGCCCTGAAGCTCAGGTTTGTCTTTCTGGCCTTTTAAGGCAAATTCCAACAGCCCAACATACGTGATGTTCTCCCTCTGTTTGTTCCTTCAATAGTGCTATCGTCAGTATCAGATTTGTTTGCTCTTCCAATAGTGCTATCGTGAGGACCGCACGTAGTGCGGTTGGCAACGACAGCAGGTGCGCGTCCACGCCCGCCTGCGTTCGACTCACGCAGGTGCTCACCGGGACTTTGTTCCCATTTTCTGCAGCCTCACACGTGGATACGCCACAATGGTTAGGGTGACGTGCCCATCACGTGCGAAGCCTGTAGGTCTAGCTTGCGCATTAAGGTATGTGTCGGTGTGCGTGAGTTCAGATGCGAGAGCTTGTACTTGAAGAGTTGAGGCGTAAAAAAAAAGTGCTATTGTCAGTATCGGATTTAGGAGGCACATTGGACCTTAGCAGCCTAACTTGATTCTTTTCATGAGGTTTATTATATTGAGGGATTAGAAGTCCTCCGAACAAACATTTTCATTATATGAAATGATTATACAACTTGACTATGCTATAAATTGTACTTCCTCGATTGAGTACTAACTGGTAACTGCATCTGCTCCTTTTATACATTCACATTCTGATTTAATGCACTCGGTTCATAATGAACCTTGAGCACAATAAACCTACGTTTGTAAGTGATGATGCTAAATTGATTTATCTCGAGTACAATTTCTGTTTCTCTCTCTCTCTCTCTCTCTCTCTCTCTCTCTCTCTCTCTTTTACCGTCAGTTTGAACAGATTGCTTGCCATGTCCATCTTGACAACCTTTGTTGCTACCCAGGATGTCGTGGCCTCACTTGCTTCTGATAAGAATGTCTGGGATGCTGTGATGAAGAACGAAAAGGTTATTAAGTTCTACAAGACATATGAGTCAAGTAAGCATTAATGTTAACATCCCTCAGTGATAAATTACTTGAGTAACTCTTAGTAACACATCTTGTTTTCCTTCCTACAGAGCTTAGCGAGTGTTCTAGTGTTGCTTCTAGTGTATCTGGGGATGAGGTGGAGGATGGTGAGGCAGCTAGCCTGCAAAGGAACACTTACCTCTCTCAAAGCGCTGGTGAATCAGTGAAGGATTATTTGGAGAAAATGAAGGCCCTGGTGTCCGAGATGATGGCCAATCTGTCAAACATGATGCAAGATCTTGTGGCAACCTCTGACGAGGGCCATAGCAAGGGGACGATCAAGACCCTGATAATGAGCTCCAGCAAAGATTTCCCGAATGCACCCTCTGCCTTTGTGCTCCTGGCTATTGCGTCGATCATGGTAGTTTTGCTTAAGCGTGTTTAGGTCAGTCAAACAGAATAGATAAAGGAACTTTGCACACATTAGCATGGTTATTTAGCTCTTCATTGGAACATTGTTTTCTTAGATCAACTAGTGGTCGAAGATAGTTTTGAGTGTGTATCTGTCTGTTCGCAAGATAGAATTTTCACCGAGTTGTCTCTTATTGGACATCTATTATCTGATGTCAAGGATATCCACCGCTCATCATTCATAGAGTAAAATTTGAGGGTTTGGCTGACACGATCATGTGTTATCGTTTTTTGCTGAGCCGGTTCGCAAAATTGTTACTTGTTCATGTTCAGAAATCAGAATGAACCCATAATCTTAAGCTAGGTAAGCACCACCATCCGTGATCGTAATTTGCCCCTTTAGTTCACACTTGTTGAAATCAGTTAGGCAAATGATGCAATATACATAACAGTCTGATGAGATTTCTACTCGTACCTTTTTCCTGCTGGACATGTTTTCCAGCATTTCAGTATGAAGCAAAATCTGAATCCAAACTCACAGAGCACACTCCCGTGTAGGCCCTGTGGTTTTGGGCAGTTAACAGACCACAGCACATGAATGACACATGTCAAATTTTGGGCAGTTAACAGACCGCACCACATGAATGAACATAAAGAGTACTGGCCACTGTTGCCCGTGCTTCGCTGCGGGTGATATGCTTGGTATAGGAAAAATCTTGAGAAATATGATTCACATGTCTAATATGTTTTCTCATTGCGTCGCTACGAAAGGCCGGTCTATTTGGTATATTAAATGGGAAAATATGGGAAGAAAATGTTGGTCTATTGCATGCATTCAGCCATTCACGTTGGTAGATGAACCAACAACTCATCCAAGTGTGCGCATGCACATTGAATGCAAACGAGAAGAGCATGTACTCCTAGCCATCTACCACCACCGTCCACCACTTTGGTGTAAGTAGGTGGACAAACATTTAATGCTAATTGTCTTGTACAAATAGAAATTTACTATCAGTAAGTTCAAAAAAATAAAAATGTATTAGTAGTAAGTAAAAACAAGTCGTGACTTTTAGGATCATAGTATTACCACGCATCTCTCTAGCTAAATTCACAAGAGACATATATTCTGTAACTAAACTAATAATACTTGCTTTACACCCTGCATGGCAATATATTTTTTTTTATGTTCGGAGAAGGTCGAAAGAAGGTGGGCACATTCAATGCCATCCTTTACATGCAGAGATTTTTTACACGCGCGAAGTAGGTCGAAAGCAGGTGAGCACATTTAATGCCTCTCCTTTACATGCAGAGATTTTTCACACGTGCAGAGACGCCGGCTCCTCCTACAACTTCGCATGCCTACCGAGGCTTATCTTGCCAAGCACAACCAACAGACACATTATATATGTCCCGTGGTTGCCTGCTTTTATGTTGTGAGCAGGCTACTGTTTACTTAGTCGTGTCATTGAAACACCATCGAAAACATAATCCAAGAGCAACCACAATGTTGCAGAAAAGTAGTCCATAGGCATTAGAATAGTCTACCAGCTAGCTGAAACATTGTAGACTTTGTATGTATCAGTATGTCTTTGGTTACATGACACACGGCAGGTAAGTTAATGCACTTATCGAATGTCCCTAGCTACACGTGAATTTTTTTAGAGTACTGCCACCGGGTGCCAGCGGATGTGCTAGTCCTTTATCGCCATAGGCAAGTGTGCTTGCCTAGAATTATGCTAATGATGCTTAGGCTTCAAGCGTTTTGTGGCCGAGTTACTTATTAACACGGTAATAGAGTTTGATTAGGAGATGCTCCTTCTCATTCAATATGGAATACATGTCATCATAAACGCGCACCACATGTATATATCTGAAGGTGGCAAACAGGGGTGGGTACATATGCGAGCTTACACATAGCCAAACTACTGCATGGATGAACTACAATGAGGGCTTCTCCAGTGGGGATAGAAAAGCGACTCATCATCCAATGTGGAGGCCAGAAAAATCGACCGACTGGACTATATGACTCACGCAGAAGAGAGAGAAAAATCGACTCACGTTTTATGGTCGACTCTTCCCAAATAAACAAAGAATTCGGCCCACTTGTAAGAGCCAAGAGCGGAGACGGAGCGACAGCGCCGGAGCCGAGCGGGGGCGAGCGACTCAGGCGGCGGCGGCAGGCGACGAGTCAAACGACGGCGGCGGCGGTAGCCAATGAGTTGAACGGCGGCGGCGATAGTTTGCATCGTCTCCACACAGAGGGAGCCCGGCCGTCCTGCGCGGCGGCGGCCGCCGTTTTGTACGCTGGCCCTGGCAGCGACAACGTACGTGAACTGCAACAACGGGTGAGCAGTTAAGATGCGCTGGCTTGGACGAACCTCCGTCTGAACCAGTCATGTGGCGACACTTCAGCATTCAGAACCGCCGGAGGTGGAAGAAAGCAGTACGATAGAAGAAACAAAGGTCACGTTGTTTATCATTTTTTAATTTGTCGTGGGGCCTGTGGTACTTGTTTTTATCTAATGGTAGCATGAATGAGAGACATTAAATGTGTCCACCTGCTTTCGACCGACCCTACGTAGGTGAAGATATCGAGTGCTTTCAAATTTACTGAGTGAATTTCTAGATAGCTTAGGAAGACACTCGTGCATGCATAAAATGAAAATTTACTGACTAGTATCTATCGATAGTAAATTCATTAATGTAAAGGGAGAAGACACATGTGATGTAAATTCTTCATGTTATAGTAATTTTTTTTTTTATGTAAAAGACATGTGAAAGAACAGTGATATAAATCCTCTACCATAGTTACCTTTTGTATGCAAAGTACACCTACAGTTTATATTGTCCTTACATGCATAGTCATTCAATTTTTCATCTACTTCATTAAATACGTCCACTTGCTTCATCTATCCACTGCCGAATACATAGATGAAGACTAATCGTGACGCGCTTCATCTGAGGGACCCCTGAGAGGCCGCCTAGACGGCGTGCCTTCGTATCTCTAATGGAACCGCCATTTTCTGAGAGAAGCACGGAAATCGACATACATACACATAACATCTACCATCCAGAAAAATCTTTGAACTCTACACTGGATGCAGTTGCTTTTCTCTTCTTGCTCGAATCATCGGCTGCACCAGCACTTCCAGTCACATCAACAGAGCCAGCTGTCCGAGCTTTTAAATACTTGCCAACCCCACCACCAGTACTCGTTGAACCAGCAACACCAGTTCCTGGGTTGCTATACCATGATCCCACCTTATCCTGAATCGATGCAACCACATGTTAGTACAATTGGGAAATTTAAATGCAAACAGTCCATGACTATATAGCTAAAACAAGATATAAAATGCAACATTACATAATCCTCATCCTTTTTCTTCTCCTCCTTTGCCTTTTCTTCTTCCTCATCTGGCTCTGTGTAAGGATTCATGAATATGCTGACTTTTAGAATCTTTATTTCCTCCTGTAAATAGAGGCCGTCACAGGAATACATGTTCAGGCTCTGTTGATATTGAAAAATACACTAGTGGAGAACACAGTATACATTCAAAGCTATAAAATAATTATCTCAATGCTTTAAATAACCATCATAATAGCAGAAATTGACTTGGCAATACTAACCAATGGCCGGTCGTCATCATCGACAGGAACCTTTTCCATAGCTGAAAGTGTGGTCAAACCACCCACGACCATGCCAAATACCGTGTGCTTGAAATTTAAGTGCGGTGCAGACTTGTACAGGATAAAAAATTGGGATCCGTTGGTATGAGGGCCTGAATTTGCCATGCTGACTACACCTCTTCCAGAATGTAGCAGCTTTGAGTTCGGCTCATCCTTGAACGGTTTACCCCATATGGACTCTCCTCCACTTCCTGTGCCAGTTGGATCACCGCCTTGAATCATGAAGTTTCTGTACAAAGGGAATGATAAAAAAACAACAAGAATTAGATAGCACCATAAGAATTAAAGGAACATTTGGAAAAAAGGACTAATGCAATCAGAACATACTTGATGCTCCGATGGAAGATAAGACCATTGTAGTAACCATTTTCACAATGCGTAATGAAATTTTCACAAGCCCGAGGAGTTATATCACAATGAAGCTCTAAATTCAAATCACCATGGGTTGTATGCAGCTGAATGTAGCCTTTCTTCTTTGGATTCCTTTCAACTTTAACATACTCATATTCATTTTTGGTAACAGGATCATAAGAAGTCGATGTGAAAGAACGTGATGCTGCTCCAGTAGTGTAACGACTTTTGACCTGAAATGATTGAATTATTACCATTAGACCACCAATGGATAGGTAAAACTTGGACACCATAACACATGAACATGAGATGACTGTATACCAGTTTAACATTTACAGGAGCTCGTTCCCCTGCCATATGCATAGCGATTCTAGCAGCGGTTTTTTCAGCAGAAGTTGCTTTTGCTGCTGCTGCACTCCTGCCATGAACAGAAGCAGAAGCAGCATCCACAATACTGAAACTTTGATTAGGTTTAGGTTCTTTTCCTGCTTTTGAGTCATCCTTCTCCTTCCTTGCTAAAATTGCAGCATGAGCCGCAGCTCTTTCCTTTTGAGCTTTCAGCCCACCACCCCCCTGCAAAAAAGCTTCCTTTCCTTTTTCTGTCCCAAGATCCTTAATCATTTGCTTAAGATCACCAGAAATATTTATGTTATAGGTTGGATCATCTTTCATCCGCTGCAACTCTGCAAAACACCCCGATTGTCAGAATATGTAAGCTAGTCGGGAACAACTGAAATGGGGAAAAAAGGTAATGGAAAGGGGGAGCATAATTGAACCTTCATCCTCAAGTTTGAGGCCCTTCTTGACATGGTCGAATTCCCCAAGGACCTTGCCATCAACCACGTTTGGGTTCTACCAAATTTACAAAAGGTCAACATAATTATCCTAAACAGCAAAATATTGACAAGAAACTGCGCAAGTAGATTCTTCATAGTTGTTACCTGAATCGTTATCAAGTCATTTCGAGTGAAGGGCTCATCAGTTAGCAACTCTTTCCAATTTTTTGGCTTGATGTTAAGTTCTTGGATTGCCTGTGTTTGTAAAGCATTAACATGTAAGCTAAGAAAATACCATAATATCAAGTCAGACACTTGAAAATAATACGAAGTCACCTCATAGCAGAAGACATTTCCAGTAGTTTTTACAGCAACTATGTGTGTGAATTCTGTAAAAACTTTGTTCAGAACAGGACACTGAAACTCACCTGCCAAAAAATATGATTGATTTAATATATATTTATGAAGTGGATGCAAACGCCAGATTGAAGGAAGACATAATTGTAGTAACACATTGATCTGGTACGAGCTACATTGGTATTCTTGTATCTAAAAGAAATTCACGATTCAACTAGCAGATCAACCTGGTATGAGCTGCATTGGTATTTTCATAGCCTAGATTTAACTCACCATCTGAGTTCTTGTGGAATGTGAGAGGAATCAGATCTTCGTGCTTGAGTGGTGCTCCGGTTACTGGATGCTTCCCGAACTTTTTAAGGTATGGGATTATGCTCCTACATAGAAATGCAACAAACTCAGGATTTCCATTTTTTTTTTACCCTTACTCCTTTTTTATTATAGAAATATAAACAGCTCGTTGAACTGGAATGCTAAGCCACTCACATTAAATCGAAGACGCTTCCATCGATGGTGCACACTGGATCCTCAAATGGAAGAAATGTGAGTCTACACCACCCAAAAAGATTATAATCAGCAGAGAAATAAGATAAATTAACATTCAGCTAGTAACAATCTTAATGACTTATACCAAATTTAACAATCATTTACAATCCACAAGTCCATGTCCTCAACTGCCAAATGTTAGGACAGAATAGCTCAGAAAAGTAACCACCTGAACTAATACAGCATCATCCAAGGAAATATGTTTAGCAGGAATCAACCATACACTATACGCAAATAAATTAAAAGCCCACAATCTGATGACGAAACCCTACAAGCTCAAGCAGACACACACACGCCAGACAATCTTTCTTTTGACTATAGAGGAACAGAAAGTAAGGGAAAGGCAACGTAGTTACGAGCAACAGTAGAAGGGGAGGCGCTTGAACGGCGTGCCGACGTCCTTCTGCTTGGCGCCGCCCCATTCAGTTGCCCACTCCGTCCGCGTGATGAACATGCGGTCCTTGCTGTGCTGCTTCTTCCCCATCTCTGCCCCCGGACTGAAGCCGCACTCTCAACTGCCGGTTGCCTCACCGCCGTGGATTTCGCTGGTGACAAGGTGAAGGCTGGCCTGGCCGGCGACTCGACGGCGGCAAGCGCGGGTCTGGATCGGCAGGTTGGCTGGGGAAGATGCGGCTTTTTTGTCATCGGCTCTGGGTCGGTCCGAAACCCTGGGCTCGGCCCACACCTACAATAGAGCCCACTAGTGGCCCAGAGAGGCACCGGCCGAACGAGTCCAGTCGGCTTGAGTAGCAGCAGTAATAGAATGGGCGGCGGCGGCGGCGGCGGGAACCCGGCAGCGAGTGGCGGCGCGAGCAGCAGCGAAGATGACGGGGACGCCGAGTGGAAGGCGGCCATTGACTCCATCGCCTCCGTTGGATTCAGCGTCCCTTCGTCCAACGGCGCGGCGAAGGCAGACTCTGGCGGCAGCGGCGAGGTGAACAACGGCGTGGAGCTGGAAGAGCCGCATGAGGGGAAGCCACAGGGTCCTGGGCTTAAGCTGTACCAGATCAAGGTAACTTTGTTTGCTCCTTCTCCTTCCTTCGTCGTTAGTCAGATACATCATGTGCGGATTTTGGTTCCCGGGGGCTTATTGATTCGTGAAACCTTCATTCCTTTTGCTCGGTGGAGGAATTGATGCCACCATTTTCTAAATTGGGACTTCCGGAATAAAATTTTGGGCTCATGAGAACACTTTGTGTCGGTGCAGAAAGTGATCAACCAGTAAATATTTGTAGTTTTGCTGTACGCTGCGATCGGAGGTGGCCTAACACTCAATGACACAGGATTTATACTGGTTAAGGCAACGTGCCCTACGTCCAGTCGGGGTCGGTTGGCGACTTTATTCCTGAGCCCAGGCGCTCGAAGTCTGTAGTGGGGCTACAGATGAGAAGGAGAAAGAAGGGGTATACAAGAGGTTCGGAAGGCTCCGATCGGAAAGGTTGCGGTCGGAACTCGGAGGTGCTGCGGTTGTAAGGGGTTGGTGTCGATCTAGTGAGTCTGAGCTTGAAGAAATCGATCTCTTTTTTAGTTGGAGGGAGCGTATCCCCTTTTATAGATGAAGTGGATAGCTCTTTATAGGTGAGAGGGAGAAAGTGCAGATATTTCTAAGCCTTGCTGCATACGGTGATAAAAACTGGATAATGGTTGAAGCCTCCCAATACTGTCGATGTCGCTGTAGGATGTCAGATGTGCACGAGGGGTTGAGATATCTTCTTCAGGAATGATGGACGCCGGTACCTGCAAATACTTCTGGATGCCTGGTGGCATGTGAAGAGCCGCGCTATGTTCACTCGGTATGGCAGATCCTGGAGCCCATACTGCGATCGATGTCCAGAGACACGTGGGGGGCTTACCGTATGGGAGTTTCTAGCGGCCCCTACAATACTTTGTGTCAGGGTGGCTGCAGAGCACTGTTTCGCGCTGGGTATGGTCCCTGGTACAGTGGTTTTGACCTGTGAGCCATGCCTTGCCTTTCTCCGCACGTCTTCTGGTTCCTTCCGAACGGGGAGCCCCCGGTCGGATGGCTCCAGTCGACCCTTAGTGTGCCGGCCGGTGAAGAGCGATGAGCAGGCTTCCCGCGAGCCGCGGTCGCGGGGTCGGAGTCGCGGGGTCGGAGTAGGAAGCAACGTTTTGGGCCAAGCCTTCCGTTTGGAGAGACTGAAGTGAGTGCTCCGGTCGGAGACGTGGGCCGAAGAAGCTGACGAGCGGGCGCCAGTTCTTACGGGTGGACCTTCCGGTCGACGACTTGACTGCCCTTCCGGCCTGCTGTGTTTTAGTTTTTTGGGTCGTCCCATGAAATATATGTTTGTTTTCCTGGGCCGAGCCCGAGCGTGGAAGCCGGTCCTCGAGGGACCTCGGGTTTATGAACCCGACAGGAGCCCCCGAGCCCCCGGGCGATTTGAGCCGAATCGTCCGGGGGATTTTTGTCTTGCTGGCGGATGCGCGCGAGCGCACCCGCGGGTGTAGCCCCCGAGCCCCCGGGTGGTTCGGGCGGAACCGGCTGGGGGGGTCTTTGTGTTGTGTCTGTGGGTACGCGTGTTTTGAGTTTTAAGACGTGATTTTGTTTAACCATGGCGTCGTTGTGCAGCCGAGGTGTTTTTAAGTGCGGGGATTGGATTGAGACAGAACTTATTGATCCCGGCGTCGGTGCGCGTCGGGGATCGGGCGAGGAGTTTTAGTTTTTGGATGTAACAGAGTTCGATCTTTGGCGTTGGTGCGCGCCGTGGGATCGGGTAAGGTGGAGTCGCGAGAAGACCCAGGCGTCGGTGCTCGTCGTGGATCAAGAGAGTTAGTTTTAGTTAGTGAAGCCGTCTGAAGCCACTACGCGAGTTTAGGAGTCGCGGTCCCAGGAGCCGTAGCCGGATGTCGCCGATCCTGTCAACGCGAGTTTAGAAGTCGCGGTCCCAAGAGCCGTAGCCGGATGTCGCCTATCCCGTCGACGCGAATTCGGAGCCGCGGTGCCATGGCATTTAAGCCCCCGAGCCCTGTCGGGCCTTCGTGGGGGTTGTGAGTTGTTTTGCGCTACCCCATCCGGTTCCTCACAACCGGAGGGGCTGAGTTTCGTCGCCTGTCCCGATCGCTCGGACTCGAAGACTAGCTCGGTGAGCTCGCTAACGGGTGTGATCGAGTGGAATCCGGGTCCGTCGTTCGCGACGGGGTCGGCATAACCCTCTTGTGGCATTCCACTACTCCTTTACCTGCAACCCGACAGATGCCTAGGTCTCTCCGCAGAGCGACCCGAGTGGCCTGACGGTCTCCCCTCGATGTAGATTCTGTGGGCTTGGCGAGAGGTTCAGGATCGAACGAGAAGGTTGAGATGACCCGGTTTGTCAGACCGGGCAAAGGCCGCACGGTGCTCATCTATGGGTTTCTCCCCTGACTCTGTTCGGTTGCTCATATCGAATGAGGCAAGCCGCCGCTTCGTGGCGCAACACGGAGCGTTCTAGTGCATTTCGCTGCACGTGCGATGCTTAGTTCCCGAGCCGCCGGGCGGTTCATGCCCTAACCGTCCGGAGGATTCAGGCGTATGGAATGAAATGCGCGTATGGATGCATGAATGTTTTAAATTGAAATAGAGAGGCTTTGATAGTGTTTTACCTTGAAGACTGGAAAGATGGGGTTCGTCGGGCTCCAGTCGGAAACGTCCGTCCGGGACCTTGATGACCTGAGAGACGGGGTTCGGAGAGCTTCAGTCGGAAATGTCCGACCGGGACCCGTGCTCGTCATTCGAGACGGAGTCGGCATGGCCCGCATGGGGCGCCCCTTCGCTTCCTACCTGTATCTCAGGTGCTTATCCTGAGTGAATCGATCGACTCAGGAGGGTCTGGTTGTCTCCCGGCGGAGAGTTCGTGTGGTGGGGCCTGCACGACTGAAGTGACGGAGTTCGAAGAGCTCCAGTCGGAAACGTCCGACTGGTACCTGCGCTTGTCAATCGTGGGTTAGCCCTTGTGTGAACTGTTTGTATTAATGAACACATGCTCACCTTGGCGACCTGAGAGACGGGGTTCGAAGAGCTCCAGGCAAAAAAGTCCGGCCGGGACCTGTATCTCAGGTGTTTATCCTGAGTGAATCGATCGACTCAGGAGGCCGGTTGATCTCTCTCGGTGGAGATTTCGCTGTTGGATCTCTCTAGGTCTGGCCTGGGGAGACGGGGAGTCGTCCGCGTGTGGTGGCGCTTCGGTTTTCGTGCCCGGCGCACGGTAGTGGTTGATCGTGCGGTAGTGGTGGGCCACGGCCAAGCCACATCCCGTCCGATCAGGAGCCGTTCCATCGAGCAGGGCACGTCTGATCTGCATTAAATGAAAGAAAGAGAAAGAATCTCGCCCCGTCGTTCCGGCTTCCCTGATCGGCGCGTCCCTCCGTAACCGCTGCTCCCTTTTCCTTAAGTAGGAGAGGGGAGAAGGTTTTCGTTTCGCTCTCTTGCCTGTTCTTCGTCTGCCGCCGCCTTCTCTCCTCCTCTTTGCCGTGAGTGTTCCTGAGAGCTGCGGAGGTTTCTAGAAAAGAAGGGGAGAGAGCAAGCGAGAAGAGAGGTACTCACAAAATGTCGGACTAGAGGTCGTCCACCGTGAGGGCGTCGGTGCTGGAGGCGTTCGTCGCGAAGGGGTTCCTGCCGCCGCAGGAGGTGGCACACTGGAGGGTCCCCGGGAAGGAGGAGTTCCCGCAACCTCATCCTGATGAGGTGGTGACATTCCTTACCTTCCACGAGCGTGGATTAGGATACCCCGCGCACTGGTTCCTGCGCGGGCTCCTCAACGAGTGGGGTCTGGAACTGCAGCACCTCAACCCGACAGGGGTGTTGCACATCGCTGGCTTTGTCATCGTCTGTGAGGCTTTCCTCGGGATGGAGCCGCATGTGGACCTCTTCCGGCTCTTCTTCTCCGGGAGAGCCATGGCGGACTGGAGTTCGGCCGAGATCGCTCCGGTCGGAGGCTTCGCCCTGCAGCGGAAGCCGCGCGCGGGAGGATCGTATCCCGCGTACTCCCCATGTGACTCCAACCGGGGATGGTATGGGGAGTGGTTCTACATTAGGAATCCGGCGGGGGCGCCGTTTCCGGCGTTTACCGGCGGGAGGCCGGTGAAGCAGAAGAGTTGGTCGTGGGGCTGCGCCCACACGGAGAGGCACAAGGTGGAGGCCATCGAGGAGGAGCTCCGGAAGCTCGTAAGGGACGGCCTTGACGGGTTGCGGGTGTTCCACACCCTTTACCGCCGCCGGGTCACGCCGTTGGCGGAGAGGACGCACCCGATGTGGAAGTACGACGGCCGGTCGAACCCCGACCGCGCGTCACCGGAGGAGCTGCCGGACGATGAGATCTGGAGTCACGTCGGCCGAGTGCTGTAGCTGAGGCCTAACGAGACGGTGGTGGGAAAACCCATACTGTTTAATGCCTCGATCATGCCCTCGCTGGTATGCTCCCTCACTTTGCTCGTGCTTCTTCCTCTGTCCCTCTTCTTTTTTTATTTTGGTTCATTCGTTCCGTAGGGGCTTGGGAGGTACAAGTCCCGGCCGCACCTTCCCAAGGGGACGGCGGGCCGGGCCTAGCAGGCCGCTCAGAAGGAGGCGGCAAACGCCGGAAGAAGAAGAAAACCAAAGAGGTTCAGCAGAAGGAAGAGAAGAAGGAGGTCGCCCGACGCGTGAGGGCCGGGGAACGTGCGAGCGAAGTCGAGTCGGAACTCGCGTCGGATGATCCTACGGATCTGGACGACATGGCCTTCTCCGACGAGGAGGGGAGTCGGGAGGTCGTTGCGACCTCGGCGGTGCGTCGTGACCCTGTGGCGACGTCTGCTGGCGAGGAGCAGGAGGCCGCGCAGCGCGCGGAGGTTCCTGCGTCGAGGAAGCGTGCGGCTAGCGTGGACGTCGCCGGCGAGCGAGCGGTGAAGCGGGCGCGGTCACCGCGCCCCTCGACGGCGTTACCAGCTCCGTCGCCGCCTGTGGCGGACGCGGCTGGACGGGCCGGGCGGTCCGAGGGGCGGCTCAGCGACCGTGCGGTGACAGGACCGATGTCAGCGCCGAACTTGCGGCCGGAGGAGGCCCCGCCTGCCACGGGCACGGTCGAGCAGTCCGGGCGGTCCGAGGGGCGGACTGGCGCCTGGTCGATGCGCGACTCGGAGTCGGGGGATGCCCCGCCCGCTGCTCCGGTCGGGGAGCCCCGAGCTAGAGGTCGTAGCGACCCGCAGGCCGGGCATGAGCGGGTTGGGACGACTCCGACCCCGTCTGAAGTGAGGGGGCGCAGGTCGCGGTCCGAGAGCGGTCCTCGTCCTGTGAGTCTGGCGTCGGAGCCGATCTTCAGAGTAGTGCCGCTCGCCACTCGGTATGTTTCTTTTTGTTGCTTCTTCGACTTTTGGTGGTCGAGTCTTTTTGGAGGGCGGCTTACCCATGATTTTTGTCAGCGGCCGGGGGACGCCGGGGTTGAGCATCGCCCCGGCCTCCGTGCAGGAGGTTTGGAGGCCCACTCTGCAGCGCGTCGCAGCGAGCGAGGGGGGCAGCAGGGTGGCAGCGGCGAACCCTTCCCTCCCGGGGGTGGTGTCCCCCGGGGCGGCTGCTGGTAACGTGACAGCGGCGGCGACGTTGTTGGCAGCGATCCCGATGCCGGTGGCGGAGGTAACCCTTGCGGCCCCTCCTCCGTCGGTCGCGGTGGAGGAGACGAGGGGGGGGGCGAGCTCCCCACCGCGCTGGGTGGAGGGCTGCACACCCCATCCCTGTCGTCGGAGCCGAAGTCACAGGAGGGAAGCATGGCCGGAACGGAGTTGGGACGCCAGGCGGCGTCTCATGCGAACGTGGTGGTGATCCCGTCTGACGACGAGGCGGATACCGTGGCGGATCCGCCAGTGTCGCCGTGGGAGCTGTCGGTGGTCCGGTTGGAGGCTGGGCCCTCCGGCGGTTCATCGACGGGTGACCTGGAGTGGCCCTTCCCCGAGGACCCGTCGAAGGCGAGGTTCGTCCTCCGGGATTCCCGGGAGCACCAGCTCTGGGAAATTTTTGGCGGACATGGGCATGCCATGGTGTCCGAACTCACCGAGCTGTCCGCGAAGCTGGAGAGCGCCCGGAAGCAGGCTCAGTTTGCCCGGCAGCTGGTTGAGGTCGACCTGCAGCTTGCCGCGGAGGTGAGTTTCTAGTATTTCTCCTTGCCCTTTGAATCTTTCGTTGGTTGTTTTTATAACGCATGTTCTCCACAGGAAATAAGGAAGGTGTCGTCCCGCAAGTCTCACTTCCTCCGGGCGGAACACGCCCGGATGGCCGAGCTTGAGCGCCGGGTGGAGTTCGCTTGCCGCGAGTCCCAGGTCCGAGCGGCCGAGGCGGCTGCGGCGCGGGCGGAGGAGCAGCGTGCGGCAGAGCGGGCGACTGCTGCCGAGCAAGGGCTTGAGACGGCAAAGGTCCACCGGGCGGAGACTGAGGCGGGGCTGCGCACGTCCCTGACGAGCACCGAGGCGGCGCTCCAAGAGGCCTTGGCAGCCCTTGAGCCGAAGCGAGACGCCTTGGAGTCGGCACAGAAGGCCCTGGAGGTAGAGCAGAGGGCCCGGTCGGAGGCGGATCGGGAGGTGCTCACGCTCCGGGACCAGGTGATGGGGATGGAGGACGCGAGTGCCCGGCTGCGCGAGCAGGTGGCTAGGCAGGCGGAGGATCTCTCCACCCATGAGGCCTCTCGCGTCGGTGCGTACCTTTTTGTTTTCTCGTGGTGTTGATTCCTTTTCCCCCCAGCCTGTTTCTGAGCTTGTCGCCCTTCTCGCAGAGCTGGGAGAAAAGGTGAAGGCGCTGGAGCGAGACCTGGAGACGACCAAGGCGAACTTCAGCCGGAATGTCGAGGAGCTGGCCAAGTCCCGTGAAGAGCGACGCGCCCTCGAGGGGGAGCTTGGTCAGATTCGCAACGCTGCCCGGCTCGTCGTCTCGGAAGTCTTCGGGTCGGCGCCAAGTACCAGCGCGCCCGCGGTTCAGCTGGCGGAGGTCCCGGACGCGGTCAAGGACCTCGTCAGGAGCGGGCTGTTTTATGGAGCGTCGGGGGTGCTGACCTCGGTGGCGACGTACCACCCGAACCTGGACTTCGCCACTATCTGCGGCGGGTATGCTGAAGGCCTGAGCATGGAGGACATCCAGTCAATCGGGGAGAGCCTGCTGCCGCACGCGCGGTTGGTGTCAGAGCAGGTCTCCGCCGAGTGGGTGATGGATGTTCGCCGTCAGGACATGGCCCGAAGCATGCGTGGAGAGGATGCCTCCGAGCCTGCAGATAGCCCGGAGCCTGGTTCAGGGGGTAACGTCGCATCGGCCCTGATCGAGCCAAACATCGTGCTGTCGGAGAGCGAGCAGCCTGCGCCTTCGTCGGTCACGCCGTCAGCAGATGCCGCCGGGTCGGTTTAATACCTTTTTTAAATACAAGTAGTTAGTAAATGTAAGAAGTTTAAGTTCGTGGGGGGGGGGAACCCCTGTGTAAAACGTTCGTGTGTGTGTTTTAATGACTGCAATCAGTTTTTGTTTTTGTGATGGAGTTGCTCCGTTCGGGAAAGCTTGTTCCCTTTCGTTCCTTAGTTCTCCCTTAGCATAATTTTGTTTTAAACTTCTTACTATCACGTACCTACCTGTTTGTTCCGTAGGTCGCAACTTTGCGAGCCCGGGGCGTGGCTCGCGAGGCTCGGCCGGTCGGAGCCGTAGGAAACGGCGGGGTGCAATCAGTCGGAATATTCTAAAGCAAAGTTACGTAAGGTAAAACAAAGGAACGAACTACCCTTTTGTTCAGGTAGGAAGAAGTTTCTTCATACAAAACCAAAAGAGTATTTAAGGTAAAAACAAAAACAAAGGGGTAGTAGAGCCCCCTAGTGGAGCCCCCGAGCGCCCCGAGCCGAAAAGTGTTCGGGTCGGGGTGCTCTTATAGGAGCGTTTGCTAAGTAAAGATAAGACTGAAACTTAGGAAGAGAAGAAAAGACATAGTTGTTCCAAGGTCGTCGGAGAGAGCGTCGTCGTCGTTGTCCTTCAGTTGGTAGGCTTCCGGTCGGATCCCTTCATGCTCCAGTCATCTGGATCCTTGTCCGCTGCGCCCCTTCTTCGGTCGCTGCCTCCTCGCCTTTTTCTTTCCTTGGCCTGCCGGCCTACCTCAGCAGGCGCCTGAGAAGCTGGCAGTCCTTGTAGAGATAGTTGACGGGATAGTTGTGGTTGGTGCACGGGCTCTCCATGAGATCGTGGAAGTGGCCTAGAGGGTCTTGCTGGGGCTGCGTGCCCGTGTGATAGGCCGCGGCGACCGACGCGAAGTTAGCCGGTTGGCGGCGATCGTTTCTGTTCCTTTTTCCCCTCTGCGTGGAGGGGCCCTCGTCTTGATCTTGGCGCCTGGCCTTACCTTTGTCGCGGCCCCCGTTGAAGCGCGGCAGAAAAGGCGCTTGCTGGGGGTGTTGGACAAAGGTCCGTGGTTCCAGACTGTCAGGGCTGGGACTCCGGTCGACGCTGCGCGCGTCTTGGTTCGGCCCGAGCCGCGCGTAGATAGGCGGTCGGCACGGGGCGGTCGTCAAGTCAAGATGAGGAGCGGTTGCGGCTTCTTGTGCCGCAATCGGTGGTTGAGATGATGACAGGGTGTAGTGCCCCATCTGCTGCGTCCCTATTCCCCGGACGGGGAGTGAGGTCGCGAGTCGGCGTCGCGATACGGAGTACTCCGCCTGTTGAACGGCGGCGGTCTCCAACAGTGCCCGGAGGTTCTGGTGGATAGCCCGTCCGCGAGGGTCGTTTGGCTCGGGCAAGTCACGCAGGAGCATTGCCGCGGCGGCAACGTTCTGATTGGCCCGAGCGAACTGTGGGGGGTTGGTCCCCCGGACCGGAGCGTTGCGCTGGGGTTGACGGGCGCAACCCCGGGCGCCGCTCGCAGGTCTATGCGCATGGGGTGCAGTGTGGTGCGCCGAGCGCGTTGGTGCAGTTGGTGGCTGATGCGGCCACTGTCGTCGTAGATCCTCCCTGTGCTCACGTGTGAGCTCGGGGGTCTCCGCGTGAGGGGCCGGCGGGGCGTGGGTCCGGAAGGACTCCGTTACCCCTAGCGGCCGTTCTAGGGCGTCCACCACAGCGTATTCCCGGGACCGACGGTGGCTAGGCGCCACGTCGCCGATGCTGGAACCGTCGCTCCCGACGTCGTCATCCATGATGTCGAGGAAGCAGGTGGGAGCATAGCTCGCCATCCCCACGAACTCAGACGTGAGAGGGTGCGGCGCCAGCACCTTTTGGAGTCCCCGGGCGTATGCGTCCGCGGAAGACGCGAGGCCATAGGGGAACCGGCCGTATGGCGGAGCGGGGTTTGAGCAGAGAGTTTGCTCGGAAAGAAGCGCAGATGCCACGCCGTTGAAGTCGCGCGTCCCGGAGTCAATGGAGGACGTCCCTCCGACGGGTGCCGGGTCGCGAGCCTCCTCGCGGAGGTGGAGTACGCCGAGCCGGTTGGCGACGAAGTCCAGGCTCCCGAAGCGGAAGGCCTGGGCTGGCTCGAAGACGGATGAAACCCGCATCCCGGCGGGCGAGAGTGCGGGGAACTCCAGCGAGCCGAAACGAATCGTATCGTCCGAGCCCGCCACGGCGGGGGTGACGGAAAAATGAGCCATCCGATGACCAAAAGAGTGTTGAACGTACAACGTCTCCCCCACGGACGGCGCCAACTGTCAGTGCAGAAAGTGACCAACTAGTAAATATTTGTAGTTTTGCTGTACGTTGTGATCGGAGGTGGCCTAGCACTCAATGACACAGGATTTATACTGGTTCAGGCAACGTGCCCTACGTCCAGTCGGGGTCGGTCGGCGACTTTATTCCTGAGCCCAGGCGCTCGAAGTCTGTAGTGGGGTTACAAACGAGAAGGAGAAAGGGGGGGCATACAAGAGGTTCGGAAGGCTCCGACCGGAAGGGTTGTGGTTGGAACTCGGAGGTGCTGCTGTTGTAAGGGGTTGGTGTCGATCTAGTGAGTCTGAGCTTGAAGAAATCGATCTCTTTTTTAGTTGGAGGGAGCGCATCCCCTTTTATAGATGAAGGGGATGGCTCTTTACAGGTGAGAGGGAGAAAGTGCAGATATTTCTAAGCCTTGCTGCCTATGGTGATGAAAACTGGATAATGGTTGAAGCCTCCCAATACTATCGTTGTCGCTGTAGGATGTCAGATGTGCGCGGGGGGTCGAGATATCTTCTTCAGGAAGGATGGACGCCGGTACCTACAAATACTTCTTGATGCCTGGTGGCATGTGAAGAGCCGCGCTATGTTCACTCGGTATGGCAGATCCTGGAGCCCATACTGCGATCGATGTCCAGAGACACGTGGGGGGCTTACCGTATGGGAGTTTCTAGCGGCCCCTACAATACTTTGTGTCAGGGTGGCTGCAGAGCACTGTTTCGCGCAGGGTATGGTCCCTGGTACAGTGGTTTTGACCTGTGAGCCATGCCTTGCCTTTCTCCGCACGTCTTCTGGTTCCTTCCAAACGGGGAGCTCCCGGTCGGATGGCTCCAGTCGGCCCTTAGTGCGCCGGTCGGAGAAGAGCGGTGAGCAGGCTTCCCGCGAGCCCCGGTCGCGGGGTCGGAGTAGGAAGCAGCGTTTTGGGCCAAGCCTTCCGTTTGGAGAGACTGAAGCGAGTGCTCCGGTCGGAGAGGTGGGCCGAAGAAGCTGACGAGCGGGCGCCTGTTCTTACGGGTAGACCTTCCGGTCGACGACCGGGCTGCCCTTTCGGCCTGCTGTGTTTTAGTTTTTTGGGCCGTCCCATGAAATATATGTTTGTTTTCCTGGGCCGAGCCTGGGCGTGGAAGCCGGTCCTCGAGGGACCCTGGTTTTATGAACCCGACACTTTGTCTCCGTATTTAAGATCGGCTGTAGTGATAAATGCTACTCGGGGCAAGAGCACAAGTCATGAGCTTAATTTTTTTTCCACGCGAAGAGCATTCTTCATTCCCATTTAAAGATAAACGGAAATACATGAGATTGTTTAAGAAGATAGAGGAAAGGAAATCAGTCCTGAACCTGAACCACTATAGACAGCTAGCTAGAGGAACTTAACAGAAAACAGATAGATCGTTTTAACAGAAGATACAAGATGCGCAACAATCCAGTTTAACAGCAGATCCAGAACTGGTCGCCCTCAACACAGATGCCAAACAACGAACAAAAGAACCAGTAGCCATGAAGTTCACTTCCTTCCATCGTCATGGGTTCTCCTCTTCATCATCACCGAGCTTCAAGCGCTTCGGGCCAGCATCAATTGGTTCCTTAGGAAGAAGAAGTCTTGCTGCCACCTGAAGCATTGTATTGAGTCCATTGACAAGCATCTCTCTATCAACTTCAGCATATAGACCTGTCCAGAACCGCATTAGTGCCCCAGCATGACATAAAATCTCAATGGGATTTTTAATGATTTCCCCTTCGAAACAAGCTTTGTTTCGAGCCTTCCAAATCGCCCAACAAATTGCAGAAACGCCCGAGAGATGAAACTTTTTCTCAGCAGGAAGCCAATGGTCACACCAACTCCAACACTGAGAAAGTGATGTAGGGATGTTATTTGCCCCGATTACCTTGGCAATGACTGCCCAGATCACCTTTGCAATGGGGCAAGTGAAAAAAAGATGATCAACAGTTTCATTTTGGTCACAGAAATGACAGCTTGGATTGCCTGACCACCTTCTTTTGATGAGATTATCTTTTGTCAATACAGCATTGTTAATCATGAGCCAGATAAAAATCTTAATCTTTGGGGGGACTTTCCCCTTCCAAATTATCTTGTGAGATGGACCAGCATCACTACTGGTCACAGCATTATAGAGTGATTTCACAGAAAATTTCATGTTCTTTTCAAATTTCCACAAAATGACATCTTCTGAATCCTGAAGTTTGACATTATCCACATCAGTTTGAATCAGATCCCAACATGTTTGCAGGTCACATCAGTCATTAACTTAAATGGTATGGTTGTTTCTTATATTGACTGAGCTCATGTCAGTGGAGTGCTGTATTGCCCTTCCAAGATGTAGCTTTGGGCTTGTTGTGTGTCTCAAAGACATACATAGCAGAGAGAACAAATTTCTTCGTTCTTTAGAGTGATCAAAATAAACCAATTCAAGATAGAGGAATCCTGAGGCTGGAAAGTGTAAAGGTGAAATGCAAGGGTTATTTCCTTATAGGGAAGAACAATGGTACTCTGTCTGTTTTCCTCATCATGAATGGAGTGGTTATTAGAATTTGGAACTGTTTTCCGCTATGTTCGTGCCTCATGCTTGCCCTTGGTGGTGAAACCAGTGAATTCCATCAACTATGTGATATACATATATATGCATTCTTTGCTTCAATGAATCTTCTCCCTACGTTAGTTAAGTCATGATCCAACCTGGCAGACCAATGTTCAAGTCCAACTAGGCAACAGTTGCACAATGTTTGATGTGGAACTGTCACCTATGGCATGCCCATTTCCATTCAATGAGCTTATCAGGTCCTCGCTCCTAGTTTCCTCTTGCCTCGTGCTTAATCCACCTCACCTATGCTTTTGTCTACATACTTTGCTTTTCTGGTCAAGAAATCATACCTTTTTAATTTTACATTTTTTATCTTACAACCTTCAAATTGTTCATTGCAGGTAAGAAACATGTTGGATGATATGTTAGAGAAAAACCTTGAAATAGTCAAAACTCCATGCTTGAACTTAGTAGACCCCACGGAAACAGGAGGAGGAATAAAGTTATTTAAAAAAGCGCCACCTGGTATTAGCATGGATTCTATGAGTATGTGAGAAACAGTCTTGTTAAATTCTATGATTATGGTCTGTGTCAAAAGTCACAACAAACTCAAGTGTAGCGCATATTTCCAGATAAACTGCATGTACAACTCAAGAGACCAAGAATTGTGCCTGGGGAAGAGGTCGATGAGAAATCAAAGAAGGTTGGGCATCAATTATTGCTTTAATTTGCCCTATGCTTGAAGTTTTCAGTCATTATTTCTCCTGGTCTTATTCCGATCTTTGTTTCAGTTCAGGCATATGCTCCGGTCTGTTGTTGTCGATGGCAGTGACATAGTTGTTTCTGCAAAGGAAGCATCTGAGAGATCATTGGCTAGATTGGAAGCGAGAGAAGCTGCAGCAAAGGCAAAAGCCAAGAGGGAGGAAGAAAGGGTGCAGGAACTGAAGAAGATTAGGGGAGAGAAATGGCTTCCTTCTGTTGCTAGACAAATGAAGGTAAGTTTTGGTATCAACATGTACTGCAATTAAATGTTCCATTTGCAACTAATTTGTTGTTATTGGTGTGCATATTGTATCGCTGTTCCATTCTTTTCTTGCACAGGAGGAAAAAGCTTGGGAGCTGCGAAGGCAATGAGCTGATGATGCGCCAGATCAATGGGGCTGCGTACGCTTATCTCTAAGTCCAGTTATCCTGGTGCCCTGTTCTGAGTGGCCACTGACATGAGTAGATAGAATGCTGCGCTGAAAGTTTTCTTCTAATTGAGAGAATGTAGCTCTGGATATACTATGCCGCTCTGAAAATTTTGATCTAACTGACAGAATGTAGCACTGGATATACCAGCGTTCATTTTCATTTTACTTCTGTAGTAAAATTCCATAACGTGATTTGGCATCAAACTCTTTTGGAAATGCATTGCAAATCATTGTCTTGGTTCTCTTTTCGTTACGCAAAAGACAGGCACATGAATGAATGATACTCCCTCCATTTCAAATTACAAGAAGTTTTTGCTTTTTTAATACACGAATTTAATATACGTTTATAGATATACAATATGTCTAGATATACAGTAAAAATAATATATCTAGAAAAGTCATGTAAAAACAGTAATAATATATCTAGAAAAGTCAAAACGTGTTATAATTGGGCTCACAACAAGGAGGTCAGCGGCCTGCCAACGCACTGCAACCCCGTGCTTGGATGGGCCTCCATTAAGCCCACCAAGTCCTCGTCTCCACCTGCCCTTTCTTCGATTCCTCCTCTTCCCTCGAGCCTTTTACCTGTGTGTTATTATAAAAGATGGTCTTGGCCTACATGCCACTAAAAAGTTCAAACGCACCATGATGCCATGACGCTAAACTTTGTTGTCTTCCATGCCATTCCGTACACTTTTACCTCTAATGATGTCAAACAGACAGATGAAATGACCATGTTACCCTACAGTGGGGCCCGTTTGTCAGCCACCCAAACCTTCCTCTTTTTTTCTTCTCTTCCGTGTAGCAGCGCCGCCCCGTGCGAATCGATGGCGCCCGAGAGCCCGACTGAAAGGTCCTAATGGCTAAAGGGGGATGAATAGCCTATTAAAAATTTCTACAACAACACTTAACAAACCGGTTAGACAAATATGAGGCGAAGCCAGTGTTGCGCTAGCCTACTAAAAATACAAGCCACCTACCACAATTCTAGTTTATATAATCTCTATCCACACAATGGCTATGTCACTACACTAAGTATGTGTGCTCTTAAAGACTAACTAAAGAGCCACACTAACCAAATTAACAAGCTCTCACGACTAGCTACACTAAAGAGCTTGACAACTAGTTTGCGGTAATGTAAAGAGAGAGCAAGATCGTTATACCGCCAAGTCGAGGAATGAACCAATCAATCACAAGAATGAATACCAATGAAGATCAATCACCTCAGAATCAAATGATGACACAATGATTTTTTACCGAGGTTCACTTGCTTGCAGGTAAGCTAATCCTCGTTGTGGAAATTCACTCACTTGGAGGTTCACGTGCTAATTGGCATCACACACCAAACCCTCAATAAGGTGCCGTACAACCAACATAAGATAAGGATCACACAAGCCACGAGCAATTTACTAGAGTACCTTTTGGCTCTCCGTTGGGGAAAGGTCAATAACCCCTCACAATCACCACGATCTGAGCCGGAGACAATCACCTACCTCCGCTCGATGATCCTCGCTGCTCCAAGTCGTCTAAGTGGCGGCAACCACCAAGAGTAACAAGAGAATCTCGCAGCGAAACACAAACACCAAGTGCCTCTAGATACAAACACTCAAGCAATGCACTTGGATTCACTCCCAATCTCACAAAGATGATGAATCAATGATGGAGATGAGTGAGAGGGCTTTGGCTAAGCTCACAAGGTAGCTATGTGAATGTAAATGACTAAGAGAGTGAGCTAGAGCTGGCCAAACGATATTTATAGACACCCCCAAATAATAGAGTCGTTGGCTCAATTATTGGGCTAACTGTGGGATGACCGGACGCACCGGTCGTGTGCACCAGACACGTCCGATGTGGCAACCGGACGTGTTCGGTCGCTGCGTCCAGTCGCAGCCAGACCCCCATGTGTCCCTTTCCAATTGTTTAGCCATTCGCGCCCAACGGCTATCTCTACGCACAGTAAATTAGTGATCGGACGCATGTTAGAAAACGACCGGACGCGGGAGACACAGCGTCCGATCGAGTCCAGAGAGCTCCCAGAGTCGCTCTAGGCCGACCGGACCGGACGCTCCCAGCGTTCGATCAATTATAGGCTAAAAACCTGAGTCTTGCTGGTTCACACCGGACGCGTCCGGTGTGGCGACTGGTCGCTGCGTCCGGTCGAGTCTAGAGAGCTCCCAGAGCCACTCGACTGCGACCGGACGGGTCCGGTGTGGCCGACCGAACGAGCCCCTACGTTCGGTCCTCTCTGGACCAACACCTACGCCATACGTCACCTCGACCGGACGCTAAACAGTGATTGCTCAGCGTTCGGTCACTGCTATGACCCACAGTCTGGTCACCTCGTCAACTCTGCCACGCTTGGCTAGAATATCGGACACGTCCAGTATGGATATCGAACGCGTCCGGTCCTCACGTCGGACACTTCTGATCACCCCGTGACCTACGCATTCAACTCCTTTTCAACTCTATCTTCTTTACCCTTGCTCAAATATGCCAACCACCAAGTGTATCACCTTGTACACGTGTTAGCATATTTTCACAAATGTTTTCAAGGGTGTTAGCACTCCACTAGATCCTAAATGCATATGCAATGAGTTAGAGCATCTAGTGGCACTTTAATAACCGTATTTTGATACGAGTTTCACCCCTCTTAATAGTACGGCTATCGATCCTAAATGTGATCACACTCGCTAAGTGTCTCGATCACTAAACCGAAAAGCTCCTATCAATTTCACATTTTCCTTGAGCTTTTTGTTTTTCTCTTTCTTCTTTTCCAAGTCTAAGCATTTGATCATCACCATGGCATCACCATCATCATGTCATGATCTTCATTTGCTTCACCACTTAGAGTAGTACTACCTATCTCATAATCACTTTGATAAACTAGGTTAGCACTTAGGATTTCATCAATTCACCAAAACCAAACTAGAGCTTTCAATCTCTCCCTTTTTAGTAATTGATGACAACCCTTTCACAAAGATATGAATTGAAATTTATTTGAATCCATGTTGCTTGCCCAAGCATATTTACCATGTGTAAAAGGATATGGACAAGTTTCATGAACCCCAAATGGTAGCAATTGCTCCCCCTACATATGTGCTAAGAGTTTGGATTATAGCTTGCACATATGCTTAGATAGGAAATATAGGAGACAATGTCTACCAAATGATGCTAAGGTATAAGAGATGGACATTTGAAGCATGATACCAATCGGAGTGTATCAATATACCATCCTTAGCACCAGGAGTAACTAGACATACATAAAAACTAGAAAACCCTATGAGATCAACATTAGAAGCAAAGGTCTAGTTTTTATAATGTGAGCATGAGTCTAGTTACTTAACCTATGTATGCTAGTATTTCATTTTATCATTCAATCCTACAACTAGCATATACCACACAAGCATGAATATTTAAATTTAAAACTTGTGCCATGCAAAAAAAATATATGAAATGCACATTCAAATGCATCATACAAGTTTATGAGCTTGCTCCCCCTACTTGTGTGCTTAAAATTTTAATTGATTCCCTTACTTTGTCATATCTCTCTCCCTATGTCAATTTCTCAATTTCTCACTATTTCCCCCCTATCACTTATATCTTTGCACACTACTTATATCTTTGTACAATATTTCTCCTCCTTTGTTATCAATAACCACAAAGGTTCAAAATATAGATAGGTTGAGATTGTCAATGTCAATCAATAGGGTGAGGATCATTTTCCCAAATATGATCCAATTTAGATCATTTGCCAAAGAAATTTAACTCGGTTTTATCCAAGGACAAGCTTCTTCATACCTCTAAATAAGGGTTATCTTGTACCATGTTGAGTTAAACACTTAGAGCTTATTTTCTAGATCAAACACTAGGTTTACAAGCCCACAAACATGTCATATGCTACCAGTAGACTAAATTAAGTATAGAAACAATAGTGGTACCATACAAACATCAAAATCATTTGATTTTCATGAATGAGCCTATTAAATGTGAAAACATAACTAGATGCACTAAGCTTGTCCTTAGCAAGGATATATGCCATACCAATCAACTTTTACCTTGGATTGCTTGAAGGAGAGGCATGTCATATAAGTAGAAAGGTGCATCAATATATATTTAAGAAATCCAATATGTTCAACACATTCCTTAGCTTGCAAAACCTTTTTTCATCTAATGGCTCGGTGAATATATCGGTAAGTTGATATTCGGTGTTTACACTCTCAATGCAAATGTCTCCTTTTTGTTGGTGATCTCTTATGAAATGGTGGTGGACATCAATGTGCTTTGTTCTTGCATATTGAACCAAATTGTTGGTTAACTTGTTTGCACTCTCATTGTCACATGGCTATGACACTTTCTTGAACTTGATTCCATAGTCATTCAAGGTGGCCTTCATCCAAAGTATTTGTGCATAATAACTATCGGCGGATATGTATTCGGCTTCACCGGTTGATAACGCAACACTATTTTTCTTATTTGATGACCATGAAACAAGTGATCTTCCCAACAATTGATATATGTCTGAGGTGCTCTTCCTTTCAACCTTGCATCCCGCATAATCTGAGTTGGAGTAATCAACTAGCTCAAACTTTGCTCCTTTGGGATACCACAAACCAACATTTTGTGTATGTTTTAAGTACCTCAATATTCTCTTTATAGCTTTCAAATGACTTTCTCTTGGTGAGGCTTGAAATCTTGCACACATGCATACACTAAACATGACATCTGGCCTTGATGCGGTCATATAGAGTAGGCTTCCAATCATAGATCGATACAATTTTTTATCCACCATATTGCCACTTGCATCACTATCCAAGTTACAATTTGTTCCCATTAGTGTACTAATGGCTTTGCTATCACTCATGCAAAACTTCTTGAGCATGTCTTCGATGTACTTGCCTTGACTCACAAATGTACCATTCTTCAATTGCTTGATTTGAAGATCAATGAAGTAACTTAACTCTCTAATCATGGACATTTTAAACTCATTAGCCATCATCTTTCTAAATTCTTTACAAAAGTCTTGATTGGTTGATCCAAATATGATGTCATCAACATAGATTTACAACATAAATAAGTCTATGCCAATCTTCTTGGTGAAAAGAGTGGTGTCAACCTTTCCCATCATGAATCCTTTATAGAGTAGGAAGTTCCTTAATCTCTCATACCATGCTGTAGGTGCTTGCTTCAAGTCATACAATGCCTTCTTTAACTTGTACACATGGTCGGGCTTCTTGTTATCTTCAAAATCAGGAGATTGCTCAACATATACTTCTTCATTGATGTAACCATTGAGAAATGCACTATTGACATCCATTTGATAGAGTTTGATATTATGGGCACAAGCATAGGCTAGTAAGATTTTAATTGCTTCCAATCTAGCAACCGAGGCATATGTTTCTCTAAAGTCAAGACCTTCAACTTATGTATATCCTTGTGCTACCAATCTTGTTTTGTTCCTTACTACTATCCTATCTTGATCTTGCTAGTTTCTAAAGACCCATTTGGTTACAATCACATTATGTCCCTTTGGTCTCTCTATCAATTCTTATACTTGATTTCTTATAAAGTTATTCAATTCTTCATGCATAGCATTCACCCAATCAACATCATTCAATGCTTCATCTATCTTCTTTGGTTCAATAGATGACACAAATGAGAAATGCTCATAAAATAAGGCTAATCTTGATCTAGTTTGCACACCTTTTGAAATATCATCAATGACAGTGTCCAATGGATAATCCCTTGCAATATTGGTTGGTTGGAATATTGAAACTTGAGTGCTTGCACTTGCTAGATCATTGGGTTGAGATGATGTACTAGCCACTTGATTTTGTTCATTGTCATAAGAGCCATTTGTACTAGCTTGATTTGTATCATCTTGCAAATTTATGTTAGAGAGCACTTGCACTTGATCATCTTCATCATCATTCACTTGCCTAGGCCTTAATTCACCAACATCCATGTTCTTCATGGCATTTGAAAGTTGAATACCTCTAACATCTCTTAAGTTCTCATTCTCTTCTTGTGAACCCTTGGTTTTATCAAATTCAACATTATAAACTTTCTCAAGAGTACCACTATCCAAATTCCAAACTCTATATGCTTTGCTTGTAGTGGAATAACCAAGTAGGAATTCTTCATCACATTTCTTGTCAAACTTGCCCAATCTAGTGCCTTTCTTTAAGATATAGCATTTGCAACCAAAGACCAAAAAATATGTAATGTTGGGCTTTCTACCATTCAAGTGCTCATATGGTGTCTTCTCTTTCAATGGGTGACAATAAAGGCGGTTGCTACAATAGCAAGTCATGTTGATAGCTTCGGCCCAAAAAGATTGACTCACATTGTACTCACTAAGCATAGACCTTGCCATATCAATAAGTGTTCTATTCTTACTCTCAACAAGCCCATTTGATTGTGGAGTGTACTTAGCCGAGAATTGATGTCGAATTCCAAATTCATCACATAGCTCATCAATTCTAGTGTTCTTAAACTCACTACCATTGTCACTTCTAACTCTCTTGATGGTTGTTTCAAACTTATTGTGAATGCCCTTGACAAATGATTTGAATATTACAAACATATCACTTTTGTCCACTAGAAAGAATACCCAAGTATATCTAGTATAATCATCCACTATCACAAAGCCATATTTGTTTCCACCGATGCTAGTATATTGTGTTAGCCCAAACAAATCCATATGCAATAACTCAAATGCTTTACTAGTGCTCATCATGCTTTTCTTAGGATGGGTGTTTTCAATTTATTTTCTAACTTGACAAGAGCTACAAAGCTTATCCTTCTCAAACACAACTTCTTTTAAGCCTTTAACCAAGTCATGCTTAACTAATCTATTCAATTATTTCATTCCAACATGACCAAGCCTTCTATGTCATAATCAATCCATGCTAGACTTAGTGAACAAACATGTAGATAGTTGAGCTTCACTAGCATTGAAATCAACCAAGTATATATTCTCATATCTAAAGTCCTTAAAGATCAAGTTAGAGCCATCTACACTTATGATCTCTATATCATCTACCCCAAATATGCATTTGAATCCAAGATCACATAATTGAGCCACGGATAGCAAATTAAAGTTCAAGCTCTCTACTAGCAACGCATTGGATATACTCATGTCATTGGATATTATAATCTTACCAAGCCCTTTGACCTTGCCTTTGCCATTGTCACCAAATATGATACTATCATAACCATCATTGCTATTGATATTGATTGAGTTGAACATTCTTGCATCACCGGTCATGTGTTGAGTGCACCCACTATCAAGAACCTAATGCCTTCCTCTGGCTTTGTAATTGACCTACAAAAGAAGATTAATTCTTTTTAAGTATCCAAACTTGCTTGGGTCCTTAAAGGTTAGTCACTAAGCTCTTTGGTATCCAAATGTCTTTCTTCTTTGAGCCCATCCATGGTGCACCATTGAACTTAGCCTTCACACCATTTGTACCCTTAGTAAGCGCATAGAAAAAATTAATCTTAATTGAGGATATATTAATATTTTTACTCTTGTTCTTGCACTCATGCTCTTTATGACCAACTTGTTTGCAACTAGTGCAAAACCGACCATTGTTCTTCACAAAACTAGTCTTGTGAGGAGCAAAGGTCGCCTTGCCTTTCTTAGGGGTATAGCCCAATCCCTCTTTATAGAGAGTGTAACACCTCGGTGTTAAGCATGCACTAGCATTCCATCCCATGAACATAATCATCATCACCTCATGCATAAGCATCATTCACGCATTTCATTTCAAAAGAAATGAAGTATCATTTCATGTGATGCTTAAGTTGATTGAAAATTTATTCATGTTTCAAACAATGTGAAATGTCATGCTCATGTTTGGATGCCATGATTCTTGTTTTGATCACTAAGATAGCTTATAAATGTTTAGGATACAAATTGGAGCCAAGTTCATATTCAAAGTTTTGCCAAATTTTGCTTTTAAACAATTCTTCAAAATTAGGGTTTTGAATTAATATTGACGTTTATTTTGTAATTCAAAATCTATTTGGAATTGGACCATGGTCATAAAAGCAAAGTTGTAGATCTTGAAAAATGGAACAACTTTCATTTTTACACCAACTTTTAAAACTTCTTTAAAAATGCTCAAAATTTGCATTGAAGGAAATGGGGATAGAAAATAAATTAAAAAATCACATTTCACTTGAATGGGCCACGGCCTCGCTTTCGGCCTAGCCGCTCACGCCGGCCCAGCCTGCCTCCGCACTGGCCCGCTCACCCGGCCTGCCTTAGCGCCGCGCCACACCTGTTCCCCCACGCCGCGCCCGACCGCATCAGGGCGCGCTCGCCGCATGGCCGCCATGCGCCGACGACGCACGCTACGCGGCAACCCCAGCCTGCCCCGCGCCCTCCTGTCGTGCCTTCACCTTCCCGGCCGCACTGCGCTCCTTCTCACTCCCCACTTCACTCTCCCGCTCGCTCAGCAGCAGCAATAGCCGCAGCAGCGCTCGCTCCACCGCACGCCATCGTCGGCGTAGCCATTCTGGCCATGCCTGACCACCAGAGCCCGCTACGTCTTCGCTACGCCTTCGCCCCGGTCTCGCACAGCTCATGCTCATCATAGTTCGGCGTGGTAAGGCCCAAGCTAGCCGCTATTGCTCACCGGAGCATGGTCGAGCTCACCGATGAGCTCCGTTCCTGTGGGCTTCTCCGCTCCGCTTCCTTGCCCACCTTTCTTTCTCGCGCACGAGCACCGCACTGCACCATTGAGTCTCCCGAGCACCTCCTCTCGCCCTACCATGGTCGGAGATGCTCCACCAGTGATGACCCACACCGCTGCTCCGCCATGCACGACAGTGGTCGGCTTCCCGTGCTCTTTGGCCCATGCCATGAGCACCGCGAGGTTCGCGCGGGTGTGGGGAGCACGCCGGTCACCTTCACCGGACCAAAGACGAGCTCGTCGCCGGTGATCTCCTCTGTTTTGGTTTGGCTGACAGGTGGGGTCCCGCTGAACCCCGAGCCTGTTTGTCTATCCCTGTGTGTGCACACGCGTGTTTAGATCCGGGTGCACCCAGCATTTTCATCGGCTGGTTTTAAAAAGGATTTAAGAAATGCTTTTTTAGAATTCTGTTAAATGCTTTGGAAATTTATAACTTGCTCAAATTTGCTCCAAATTTGTTGAAACAAATTTTGTTGTGTTCCTTGTCACCAGATCTACATGATAAAAATATTGCATGTCATTTTTGAGATACTTTTCTGTAGAGCTTTATTTAATCCTTGATATTGCTGATATCTTATAAAATGTATAGTAAAACCTATATGTATCAGAAAAATATGCTTCCAAGTTTGTTACTCTTCTTGTGTAATGTACTTCCTAGGAAAAATATATGACATGCATGTTCTATAGAAAAATTGTGAAATGTAGTCCAAGTGCCTTTAATGGCTGAATTTTGTTATTTTTGCTAGAGAGCAAAATTTGTATAAAACATGCATGTGATAATTTTTGTATAGTAATTATTTGCTATGTAGAACATAGGAAAAATATTACATATGTTGTTTGACACTTTTCACAGTACAAAGTATTTTCATGTTCATAATTATGCCATAGCTTGTCATTTTTGTGTAGGTTATTCCACTTATCCAAATGCCATAAAAATCTAATGGTAGACTACTTAGGGTAGTACTGTGCTATGGTAATTTTCTAAGATTTTTCTAAGCTATAAAAATAGATGTTGCTATTCAAATCTATTATTAATAAGGGTTTAATCAAATGTTGCTTTATGCATGATTAAGGAATTAGTGAAGCTTTGGTGTATCTTTGAAGGATTTAATGAGATGTGTTGACTTAGCATATTAGTAGTAGAAGAGAATGCAGTAGATGACATGTGATTGTAGTACATGTTCTTGGATGATGTTGACTACCTTGCATTCAAGCATATCCATTGTGCTCATTTCATCCGATGCACCTTTTGCATAAGCACTTACACACATGCATCATACAGGATCACAAACCGAGAACCCAGTCGTCATATCCAAGGAGCTCGAGGAGTAGCTCGAGGTGCAGCCGCAGGAAGTGACCGAAGCAGACGAGGAGGACGTTGAGGAACTTCTAGAGTGCCCCGATCACCGCCCGAGCTCCTTCGAGAGAGGCAAGCCCCGGAGCATTTTTCTCCCTGGTTTGCAATTATTAATTAAATGCTTTACTTTAATTGATGTATTACATTTAGGAGTTGTTTGCAACCGTTGCTGCATTATACCTTGTCTACCTTTGTTATACTATATCCTTGTTACCCTGATATCCGCAATCAAGTCAATGCTTAGCTGGCTTAGACCAGTAGAAGTCGAGTGATTTCCTGTCAGCTACGAGCTATAGGTGGTTACCTAGATCTGCTTGGATAACTATGTAGTCATGGTATAACTAAGTGTTAATTTGAAGTTGAGACCGGACGGAGACTTACAGAGTTTTGGACTGTAGTGCTTTCCGTCTGTGTCGATTAAGGACCGACCATTGTTGGGCCTTAGGTCATATTGAACGCATGCTTTACATTTAGCTGGCCAAATAAAGTACCTTTCGACCGTGAAGCTGGGAGATTATTCGGGCCGAGTAGATTGCTCGCAGCGCACTATGCCAGAGCAGGTGTGGTAGGACATGGGGGCATGATGATAAGACAAAAGAGCAGTCGGTCAGCCCTCGGGTACATGTGGTTTCTGGCAAACTCGAGATTCCCGGATAGTTGACTCAATGACCAATACCTCACTTTAGCGGGTGAGTGAGGTTTGTGTAAGAAATAAATCACCAGCTGGTTAGGAATCGATTCGAATCGCCATCGCTCCTGGATAGTGAGCACTTGACTTGAGTGACTTCATCATAGTAATGTTGATGGAACACTTGGACAGTTATAATGAATATGACATTATGGAAGTTGTTAATGGTCATTGGTTATCATTATTTGCTTAATCACATGCTTGCTCTAGTATAGGTGCAAATCTAGTCGACAGGTTAATAATAATTAACTTGATAATAATGCTTTTGGAAAGGTTCTTGAAATGCTAAAAATGCCTCTTTCCGCAGTTGAGTCAGCTACCCTACTATAAAGCCCTTCATAATCCTTGGTGTCACTTTATTTTTGGTTATGTCGGGTAAGTCTAACTGAGTACCTTCTCGTACTCAGAGTTTTATTCCCACTTGTTGCAGATGGACAGATGTATTATGGCTACTGTATCAACTACCTTTATCCTACGATGGGTGATGCTTAGGACCATGAGCATGGTCATTCCGTACGTCTTGTCTGATGCTTTTGTTGGAGATAATCATTAGCTAGCACTGTATTTGAACTCCGTGTGAGTGTGTGTGGTTTTGAACAAATAGCTTCCGCTACTTCTATTTGAACTCGTTTTGTAATAACTATGTTTAAACTCTGATGTATCTGAGATGCAAACTTTTATGTAATATGTGATGGTGACTGCTAAACTTATTATGATCTTGGCTGGTATGTGAGTTGGTTTGAAATCCTTCATAATTTCACGGACTACCAGGTTATACGGGCTTAAGTTTGCTAAATCGTCTGCTCTAGCGGGTGATTTTCTTACTTAATTTTGTATAATTGGTCGGTTCTATTACAGCTGGCATCAGAGCATGGTTTAGCGTGTTACTGTTCACAAGTGTATTTAAAACAAAAAGGCATTTGAAAAATGTGATTTCCAAACGAAAAAGTGTACCAGTGGTCATATCCTTTATGCCCAGTTAAGGACTCTAGGTGGCTTAATTAAGTACTGACTTGGGGTTCTTGCATCATATTTCTCTTTCGTTGCTCATACGGCATGCTATTGTGTGAGTGCCACTTATTGGAGTGGTAGTGTATGGATCATTGCCTCTACGCCTCGGTAAGTGTGAGTTGTGAGAGCATGATCGGATACACCGTTGATCTAGGGTGAATGCTTATATGATGCTGGAGTAATTACATGTTCTACGCATGTTTTACAAAGGTATCTCATGTGTGGGTATTCCATCTGTTGAGGTGATGCCATCAATAGGACGATGGTTCGGGTAGTTACTACCGTTGTACATGTATCTGGGGATTCGTGTAGAGCGTATAGATAAAATTTACTGCTTTTGTGCATTCATCGAGAATTGGGCTAAAATGAATCTTCTATAGGTACATAACAGTGTTATCATGTAGAACGTATTAGATATGTATTTGAGAGATCGTTTGTATGCCACCGAATTCATCGCTAGAAATTATTTATTTCATAAGTTTGGGAGAACATACGACACGTACATACATCATATTACTTGTGCATTTCATTCATGTCATGCATTCCTCCCCTTATAAATTGATTATCTCATTTTGATAAAAGTTGTATCACCTAAAATATGTTTCCACGGAGTAATAAAAGAAATTTTGCTACAGATGGCCTGCACGAAGTAGACCGCCCGTAAGTCCACCGGAGGAAGAGCACCTCGACATCCGTTGGCCTTGAGGGAGCATCGCACCATGGACACCTTCTTGAGCGAGTTTGGCATGCTGACCTTGCTTTAGAGAGTGCTCCATGATGTGGGGTACCTAGAGGGTCAAGAGTCGGTGTACTCTTGGAATGAGAGCCAGTTAGCAGAGGATGAACTTACAGTGGTAGAGATCATAGTTCCTGCTCTTGGTGATGCTCTAGAATGGGATGGTTGGCACTTGGAGTTTGAGGGTCGCACTCCTGTTGAGGGTGCAGAGGGAGCAGCTTTCCGTGTCATCAGGGATATCATGAGCAGATTTCCTAGTGAGCTTGTAGCAGCCCTAGCCGGCACCTTTCCTAGGGATGATCCTTGTGATGCTATTTAGGTTTAGCCTCAGGAAAGTGCCTTGGTCAGAGGTCCAGCTGAGGGACAGGCTAGCGACAACCATGCTATGAGTGCTATGTTCACCACCATCAGAGCATATGAGAGTCTTGAGAGTACCTACTGGACATTGACTGGCTTACGTGGTCATGATAAGCTCAAGGTGAGAAAGCAGAAGAAGAAGCAGGCGCGTGCTATAGCTAGTTTGCAGGAGCAGTTGGCTGATATGAGCTTACAGTGAAACCAGGCGATAGAGAGAGGTGATAGAGCTATGCAGCGGGTGCATACGTTGACTCAAGCCAACAATAATGCAGACCGCATGATTGGACAGTTGGTTCAGGAAAGGAATGAAGCCTGGGACAAGAGGGACCTTCTACTACAGAGGGTCAATGAGCTAGAGGAGTACAACGTCAACCTGCACAAGGAGTTTCATGCGCTCTATAATGAGGTTGGCCCATATGCTCCTCCAGACGCTGCTGGCATGGACATCGACGATGAGGATGAGGACAAGCCTGTAGTTTCACCTAGGGGCGATGGTGACGTCTCCGACCCCAACGATGGCCCCGAGGAGTAGGCTAGTTGCCTTGCGCTAGTGTTTAGGTCCTGTCGCGATGACCTTTCTTTTGTTAGCATGTAACCTAATGTATCTTGCTTTGAACTTATGAGACTTGGCATGTGATTGGAACTTGGCTAGTAATGCAATATCTGAACACATAAAAGTCCAGTGTATGTATGCTGACAATTTGGTTGTATGGACGTGATGTTTACTGTTGAAATAATTTAATTACTGACGTTGTTTTAATTGGGATGCGATTATTGTGCCTCTGTTTTATTGTATGAATTTATTCTCTCCAGTAAATTTAGTTTGGCATAATTTTTTATTCACTCACGATTATTACAGCTTCACTCAAGCATTAATTGTTGCTGAAATATGTAGATGACAAATACTCGTCGTACCACGTATGAGGCCACTGAGACTGGTGCTAACGGTGCGGGGACTGGTGGTGGTGGTGGAAACCATGTCAACAATAATGAGCCTCCCCATGAACCACATTTGCCACCTCTCCCCCATTTACCCCAGAGGTGTTCCTCGCACAGTTGCTCGGGAGTCAGCGCAACACGGAACAATCCCAGAAGAACATGGAGGATTTTCTATGTACCATCGCCAACAATGTTCAGCGTGGTAACAATCAGGGTGGTGGCATTGGGATGAATCAGTATAGCAGCTTCAAAGATTTTATGGACACCAGGCCGCCGATATTCAAGGAAGCAACAGAACCACTTGATGCTGAAGAATGGATCAACACTATGGAAGATAAATTCTATGTGTTGAGGATGACTGAGGTATTGAAAACTGAGTATGCTGCACATCAGTTACAAGGACCAGTGGGAATGTGGTGGAAGCACCATCACACAACCTTCCCTCCAAATGCTTAGATTACATGGAGAGAGTTCGCTGAGGCCTTCCGTGGAGTTTATATTCCACCTGGGCTGACCGAGATGAAGTTGGGAGAGTTCTTGGCGTTGAATTAGGGCACCAAGACTATGACACAATATTTGTATGCCTTCAATAACTTGTGTCGTTATGCTCCCGACATGGTTGACAATAATGCTAAGAGAATTGCTAGTTTCAAGAGAGGACTCAATCCAAAGATGATGAAGGATGTGGGTACCAACACCCACGCTAGATTCAATGACTTTGTCAGTGATTGTTTGAAGCAGGAAAAGAACAACAACGCCAGCACTATAGCTAAGACTCGCAAGAGAGCCCTAGAAGGTGGTCTGTCCCAAGCAAGAGCACCTGTGGGAGGTCGTCCTCCCTATCGTCCCTTCACACCTGGCGCTAGGTTCAGGCCACCACAATAGAGGTCAGAATTTCTGGGGACCCTAGAAGCCTTACAAGATGGTCGTACAGTCTAACAAGGCAGCCGCAACTGCGGTACAGGGCAGTTCCAAGGGAGCTGTGGGATCTACTGGTACAGTAAGGGGGCCCTGCTACAATTGTGACCAACCCGGCCACTCCTCAAGGTTCTGCCCTTATCCGCCCAAGAAGAAGCAACAGACCTATAATGCTCGGGTGCATAGTATGACTATGGATGAGATTCCTGAGGAAGAGCCCGTAACCGCTGGTAAGTTTCCTGTCAACGAAAACCCTGCAGTTGTTCTATTTGATTCTAGATCATCGCATTCTTTTATGAGTCAAGCATTTACACAGAAACATGAACAACTATGCACATAATTGGGTTATGGTTACCGTATAAGTTCAGCAGGGGCTGATGTTTTGACCAATCGGATGGTTCAAGGGGCAACCCTTGAATTAGGTAGCAGAAAGTTTCGAGTGAACTTGATAGTTATGCCTGGACTAGTTCTGGATGTCATTATAGGTATGAATTGGATAAAGGATTGGGGAGCAGTTATAGATACAGGAAGTCGGGTACTTACCCTTAAGGATCCCCTGGGTAAGGGTACTTTCCAAGTACCATTGCCTCAGAGAATAGACCTTATAAGTGTGACATGTGCTACTAAAGTTATTCCTATTCATCAGATTCCGATAGTGTGTGAGTTTCTAGATGTATTCTCGGATGAGCTACCTGGTCTTCCGCCAGATAGGGATATTGAATTTGGAATTGAGTTAATCCTCGGAACAGCTCTGATTTCAAGGAGACCCTATCGGATGTCTCCAGATGAATTAGTTGAGCTAAAGAAGCAACTAGAAGAGTTATCAAAAAAGGGGTTTATCCGGCCAAGCAAGTTTGAATGGGGATGTCCCGCCTTGTTTGTGAAGAAGAAGAAAGAGGGCATGTTGAGAATGTGCGTGGATTACAGGCCGCTTAACGCTGTAACCATCAAGAATAAGTATCCCTTGCCTTATATTGATGTTCTATTTGACTAGTTAGCCAAGGCTAAGGTGTTCTCAAAGATAGATTTGAGATCTGGTTATCACTAGATCAAGATTAAGCCACAAGATATACCAAAAACTGCATTTTCACCAGATATGGGTTGTATGAGTATCTTGTCATGTCCTTTGGCTTGACAAATGCTCCTACATACTTTATGTTTTTGATGAATACAGTTTTCATGCCAGAATTGGATAAGTTCGTGGTTGTGTTCATTGATGACATTCTGGTGTACTCCAAGAATGAGAAGGATCATGAAGAGCATCTAAGAATTGTCTTGACCAGACTTAAAGATCTTAAGCTATATGCTAAGTTTAGCAAATGCGCCTTCTGCTGAAGAAAGTTCCTTTCCTTGGTCACATTCTGTCAGAAAATGGAGTTTCAGTCGATCCAAGTAAGGTGTAAGAGGTTATGGATTGGAAGGCACCGACCACAGTTCCTGAGATTAGAAGTTTCTTAGGATTAGCCGGTTACTACCGTCATTTTATACCGGACTTCTCAAAGATTGCCAAGCCAATGACAAGTTTGCTACAGAAAGATCACAAGTTCATGTGGACAGAGGAGTGTGAAGCAGCTTTCCACACCTTGCGGAAACTGTTGACCATTGCTCCTGTTCTAGCACAACCAGATATCAAGAAACCATTTGATGTATTTTGCGATGCATTGAAAACTGGTTTGGGCTGTGTTCTTATGCAAGAAGGAAGAGTCATTGCTTATGCCTCATGTCAGTTGAGAAAGCACGAGGTCAACTATCCGACACATGATCTTGAACTTGCTGTAGTTGTGCATGCCCTAAAAATTTGGAGACATTATCTACTTGGTAATGTGTGCAATATTTTCACAAATCACAAGAGTCTCAAGTACATCTTTACGCAACCAGAGCTGAACATGAGACAGCGAAGATGATTGGAATTGATCAAAGATTACAACTTGAATGTGCAATATCATCCTAGAAAGGCCAATGTAGTGGCAGATGCTTTGAGTAGAAAGTCACATTGCTTGAATGTGCAGCCATTACTTGAAGATGGGTTCGATCTGATGCATCCTGCTATGTTAAATAGTATTCAGATTAGTTGCTCTTTGGAGAGTAAGATAATAGAAGGCCAGAAAACAGACAAGGGAATATTCCACATCAAAGAGAAAATAAAAGAAAAGCCATCTAAGCACTTTAAAGTGGATGAACAGGGCATATTGTGGTTTGATGATAGTCTTGTGGTTCCCAAGGATCGAGAGCTTAGGAATAAACTCATGGATGAAGCTCACCTTTCTAAGCTATCCACCCATCCGGGAAGTAGTAAGATGTATCAAGAACTAAGACCTCGTTACTGGTGGACCAAGATGAAGAAAGAAGTTACAGCCTATGTTGCTAGATGTGACACGTGTTGTAGAGTGAAAGCTATTCATATGAAACCTACCAGTTTGTTACAACCTTTGTCCGTACCTAGTTGGAAATGGGATGATATAAGTATGGATTTTATCTCGGGTTTGCCCACTACTCAAAAGGGACATGATTTGATTTGGGTGATTGTGGATCGTCTTACCAAGACCGCTCATTTCCTACCTGTCAAGATAACTTATCGACCACCTCAATATGCCAAGAAGTATATTGCAGAAATTGGGAGATTGCATGGTATACCAAAGACTATAGTATCTGATTGAGGGCCACAGTTCACGGCTCACTTTTGGGAGCATTTGCACAAAGGATTAGGAACTAGTTTGCCGCTTATCATCCTCAGACAGATGGTCAGACTAAACGAGTGAATGTTGTTCTAGAGGATATGTTAAGAGCATGTGTGTTGTCTTCTAGGGGATCATGGGAGTCATGGTTACCATTAGCTAAGTTTGCTTACAATAATAGTTATCAAGAAAGCATCAAGATGGCCCCATTCGAAGCTTTGTATGGCAGAAAATGTAGAACACCGCTAAATTGGGTCGAGCCAGGAGATAGAAGGTATTATGGCATTGACTTTGTAGAAGAGGCCGAGAAGAAAATTCATATTATTTAACAAATATGAAGGTGGCCCAATCGCGTCAGAAAAGTTATGCAGATAGAAGAAGGAGACCCCTTATGTTTGAAGTTGGTGACTATGTTTATCTGAAGGTCACGCCAATGAAGAAGAAACAGTTTAGAGTTCGGAGAAAGCTTGCCGCTAGATTTGTAGGACCATACAAGATCTTAGAAAGAAGAGGTCCAGTAGCTTATAAGTTAGAGTTACCTGAGACAATGAGTACCGTCTTTCCAGTCTTCCATGTATCACATCTCAAGAAGTGTTTGCGTGTTCCAGAGGAAAGAATAGAACCTCGAGGCATCCAACTTAAATCAGATTTGGTGTATCGTGAGCAACCGGTCCGTGTGTTAAACACTAAAGAACATACTACTCAGAATAGTGTGGTGAAAACATACAAGATACAGTGGAATCATCATGATATGGGAGATGCAACTTGGGAAACGGGAGAATATCTACAAAAGGCTTATGAAGATTTTTATAACAAATGGTTCGTAACCCAAATCTTGGGACAAGATTTTTATAAGGGGGGAGGGCTGTAACACCTCGGTGTTAAGCATGGACTAACATTCCATCCCATGAACATAATCATCATCACCTCATGCATAAGCATCATTCACGCATTTCATTTCGAAAGAAATGAAGTATCATTTTCATGTGATGCTTAAGTTGATTGAAAATTTATTCATGTTTCAAACAATGTGAAATGCCATGCTCATGTTTGGATGCCATGATTCTTGTTTTGATCACTAAGATAGCTTATAAATGTTTAGGATACAAATTGGAGCCAAGTTCATATTCAAAGTTTTGCCAAATTTTGCTTTTAAACAATTCTTCAAAATTAGGGTTTTGAATTAATATTGATGTTTATTTTGTAATTCAAAATCTATTTGGAATTGGACTATGGTCATAAAAGCAAAGTTGTAGATCTTGAAAAATGGAACAACTTTCATTTTTACACCAACTTTTAAAACTACTTTGAAAATGCTCAAAATTTGCATTGAAGGAAATGGGGATAGAAAATAAATTAAAAAAATCACATTTCACTTGAATGGGCAGCGGCCTCGCTTTCGGCCCAGCCGCTCACGTCGGCCCGGCCTGCCTCTGCGCTGGCCCGCTTACCCGGCCTGCCTTAGCGCCGCGCCACGCCTGTTCTCGTGCGCCACGCCCGACCGCGTTAGGGCGTGCTCGTCGCGTGGCTGCCATGCGCCGGCGACGCACGCCGCGCGGCAACCCCGGCCTGCCCCGTGCCCTCCTATCACGCCTTTACCTTCCCAGCCGTGCTGCACTCCTTCTCACTCCCCACTCCACTCTCCTGCTCGCTCAGCAGCTACAACAGCCGCAGCAGCGCTCGCTCCGCCACGCGCCATCGTCGGTGTAGCCGTTCCGGCCACGCCCGACCATCGGAGCCCGCTACGTCTTCGCTACGCCTTTGCCCCGATCTCGCGCAGCTCATGCTCATCATAGTTCGACATGGTAAGGCCCGAGCCGGCCGCTATTGCTCGCCGAAGCACGACCGAGCTCACTGGTGAGCTCCGCTCCCGTGGACTTCCTCGCTCCGCTTCTTTGCCCGCCTTTCTTTCTCGCGCACGAGCACCGCACTGCAACATTGAGTCTCTCGAGCACCTCCTCTCGCCCTACCAAGACCGGAGACGCTCCACCAACGACAACCCACGCTGCCGCTCTGCCATGCACGGCAGCGGCCGGCTTCCCATGCTCTTTAGCCCATGCCACGAGCACCGTGGGGTTCACGTTGGTGTGGGGAGCACGCCGGTCACCTTCACCAGACCAAAGACCTCACCGTCGGCGAGCTCTCACCACCGGTGATCTCCTCTGTTTTGGTTCGGCTGACAGGTGGGGTCCCACTGAACCTCGGACCCATTTGTCTATCCCTGTGTGTGCACACGTGTGTTCAGATCCGGGTGCACCCAGCATTTTCGTCGGCTGGTTTTAAAAAGGATTTAAGAAATGCTTTTTTAGAATTCTGTTAAATGCTTTAGAAATTTATAACTTGCTCAAATTTGCTCCAAATTTGTTGAAACAAATTTTGTTGTGTTCCTTGTCACCAGATCTACATGATAAAAATATTGCATGTCATTTTTGAGATACTTTTCTATAGAGCTTTATTTAATCCTTAATATTGCTGATATCTTGTAAAATGTGTAGTAAAACCTATATGTATCAGAAAAATATGCTTCCAAGTTTGTTACTCTTCTTGTGTAATGTACTTCCTAGGAAAAATATATGCCATGCATGTCCTGTAGAAAAATTGTGAAATGTAGTTCAAGTGCCTTTAATGGCTGAATTTTGTTATTTTTGCTAGAGAGCAAAATTTGTATAAAACATGCATGTGATAATTTTTGTATAGTGATTATTTGCTGTGTAGAACATAGGAAAAATATTACATCTGTTGTTTGACACTTTTCACAGTACAAAGTATTTTCATGTTCATAATTATGCCATAGCTTGTCATTTTTGTGTAGGCTATTCCACTTATCCAAATGCCATAAAAATCTGATGGTAGACTACTTAGGGTAGTACTGTGCTATGGTAATTTTCTAAGATTTTTCTAAGCTATAAAAATAGATGTTACTATTCAAACCTATTATTAATAAGGGTTTAATCAAATGTTGCTTTATGCATGATTAAGGAATTAGTGAAGCTTTGGTGTATCTTTGAAGCATTTAATGAGATGTGTTGACTTAGCATATTAGTAGTAGAAGAGAATACAGTAGATGACATGTAATTGTAGTACATGTTCTTGGATGGCGTTGACTACCTTGCATTCAAGCATATCCATTGTGCTCATTTCATCTGATGCACCTTTTGCATAAGCACTTATGCACATGCATCATACAGGATCGCAAACCGAGAACCCAGTCGTCATACCCGAGGAGCCCGAGGAGCAGCTCGAGGTGTAGCCACAGGAAGTGACCAAAGTAGACGAGGAGGACGTTGAGGAACTTTCGGAGTGCCCCGATCACCGCCCGAGCTCCTTTAAGAGAGGCAAGCCCCAGAGCATTTTTCTTCTCAGTTTGCAATTATTAATTAAATGCTTTACTTTAATTGATGCATTACATTCAGGAGTTATTTGCAACCGTTGCTGTATTATACCTTGTCTACCTTTGTTATACTATATCCTTGTTACCCTAATATCCGCAATCGAGTTAATGCTTAGCTGGCTTAGACTGGTAGAAGTCGGGTGATTTCCTGTCACCTGCGAGCTATAGGTGGTTACCTAGATCTGCTTGGATAACTATGTAGTCATGGTATAACTAAGTGTTAATTTGAAGTTGTGACCGGACGGAGACTTACAGAGTTTTGGACTGTAGTGCTTTCTGTCTATGTCAATTAAGGACCGACCGTTGTTGGGCCTCAGGTCATGTTGAACGCATGCCTTACATTTAGCTGGCCGAATAAAGTACCTTTCGACCATGAAGCTGAGAGATTATTCAGGGTTAGTAGATTGCCCACAGCGCACTATGCCAGAGCAGGTGTGGTAGGACACGGGGGCACGATGATAAGACCAAAGAGCAGTCTGTCAGCCCCCAGATACATGTGGTTCCTAGCAAACTCGAGATTCCTGGATAGTTGACTCGATGACCGATACCTCACTTTAGCAGGTGAGTAAGGTTTGTGTAAGGAATAAATCACCAGTTGGTTAGGAATCGATTTGAATCGCCATCGCTTCTGGATAGTGAGCACTTGACTTGAGTGACTTCATCATAGTAATGTTGATGGAACACTTGGACAGTTATAATGAATATGACATTATGGAAGTTGTTAATGGTCATTGGTTATCATTATTTGCTTAATCACATGCTTGCTCTAGTATAGGTGCAAATCTAGTCGACAGGTTAATAATAATTAACTTGACAATAATGCTTTTGGAAAAGTTTTTGAAATGCTAAAAATGCCTCTTTCTGCAGTTGAGTCAGCTACCCTACTATAAAGCCCTTCATAATCCTTGGTGTCACTTTATTTTTGGTTATGTCGGGTAAGTCTAACTGAGTACCTTCTCGTACTCAGAGTTTTATTCCCACTTGTTGCAGATGGGCAAATGTATTACGGCTACTGTATCAACTACCTTTATCCTACGATGGGTGATGCTTAGGACCATGAGCATGGTCATTCCGTACGTCTTGTCTGATGCTTTTGTTGGAGATAATCATTAGCTAGCACTGTATTTGAACTCCGTGTGAGTGTGTGTGGTTTTGAATAAATAGCTTCCGCTACTTCTATTTGAACTCGTTTTGTAATAACTATGTTTAAACTCTGATGTATCTGAGATGCGAACTTTTATGTAATATGTGATGGTAACCGCTAAACTTATTACGATCTTGGTTGGTATGTGAGTTGGTTTGAAATCCTTCGTGATTTCATGGACTACCGGGTTATACGGGCTTAAATTTGCTAAATCGTCTGCTCTGGCGGATGATTTTCTTACTTAATTTCATATAATTGGTCAGTTCTATTATAGAGAGAAGCACTTTGGCTACCCATGCATATAAGCAAGCGGTCCTTACCACCATAGGCCTTAGCCAAGGTGTGAGTGAGCTTATTGACCTCCTTCTTGAGGGTCTCATTCTCAACCATTAGTGAGGCGTCACAAGTGAAACCATCACTACTAGATGAGGTGGAAGTAGAAGTGCTACAAGAAGGGTTAGTGGTAGCAGTAATGATAGACTTATAAAACGATTCATCAATTATATCACAAGTTAAGCCTACATCACATGTCTCAATAAACTTCTTCTCATTTTGTTTATTAAGCAAAGAGGAATGAGCTTTTTCAAGCTTCTTGTGAGCCTTGCCAAGCTTCTTATGGGCTTTCTCTAGCCTCTCATGAGATGCATTGAGCTTATCAAGGGCTTGCTTAAGGGCTTTTATTTCATTATGCAAGCTTTTGCATTCCCTTCTCTTAATGTCAAAGTGTTCTTTAGCATCATCTAGCATGTCAAGTAGTTCATCCTTAGTTGGTTCATCATTATCATTATCACTATCACTTTTATTTTCATTTTCATTATCATGTTCCTAATTACTTCCATTATCATAAGTTTTACCTTAGTGGCCTTAGCCATGAAGCATGATAGAGTGTCGAAGAGAGAAGGCTTCTCATTGATAGCAATGCTTGCAAGTGCCTTCTTCTTGGTGGTCTTGTCATTATCACTATCATCATCATCACTTGAGGAAGCATCACTATCCTAAGTGACCACATATGAACCACCCTTCTTCTTTTTCTTGAAGGTCATCTTGTCCTTCTTTACTTTCTTTTCCTTCTTATCCTTCTTCATGTTCTTCTTGTCATCATCATTGTCACTATTATATGGGCATCGAGCAACAAGATAATCTTTGCTTCCACAATTGAAGCACATTCTTGACTCTTCCTTGTTCTTGGATGAAGGCTTCTTTCTTCTAGTACGGTAGTCCTTCTTCATCATGAACTTGCCAAATCTCTTGACAAAGAGAGCCATCTTCTCATCATCCATCTCATCAAAGCTCAAGTCTTCATCTTCACTTGATGATTCTTGCTTTGCCTTGCCCTTGGATGATATGGCCTTGAATGCCACACTCTTCTTTTTGTCATCCTTCTTGTCATCTTTCTTCTCCCTCTTTTCTTCCTTTTTATCATCATCTCTATAAGCATCATCGGTCATGATATCTCTGAAGATTTGGTTTGGTGTCATTGTGTCTAAACCGGTCCTCACAAGCAATATGACCAACATGCCAAATCTTGCGGATAAGCATTTCAAGAACTTATGAGAGAAGTCCTTGTCCTCCATCTTCTCACCAAGTGCTTTGAGATAATCGACAAGCACTTCCATCCAATGGAACATGTCCGATACACTCTCATCTTCCTTCATGTTGAAGCTAGCAAATTTCTCCTTGAGAATGTATGCCTTTGCACCCTTTATTGCCTTGGTGCCCTCGAATGATTCTTCTAACTTCTTCCAAGCCTCATGAGCTATCTCAATATTTTTGATTTGCTCAAATGTTCTCTCATCAATTGCATCATAAATGGAACTTAGAGCAATGTCATTGTTTTGGAGAAGCACTTCTTCGGCCATGGTGAGATTCTTCGGATCGGCAACCTCAATTTTGGTTTCTACCACCTTCCACACCCTTCTATTGATTGACTTGATATGTGTAGTCATCTTTGACTTTCAATATGGATAATTTATGCCATCAAATTGGGGTGGCTTCTTGACGTGGTTGATTTGAGCCATTTTTACACTAAAGGTTGTTAAGCCTCAAATTACGGTGACCACGACTCTAATACCACTTGAAAGATCCTAATGGCTAGAGGGAGGTGAATAGCCTATTAAAAAATTCTACAACAACACTTAACAAACTAGTTAGACAAATATGAGGTGAATGGAGTGTTGCGTTAGCCTACTAAAAATGTAAGCCGCCTACCATAATTCTAGTTTATATAATCTCTATCCACACAATGGCTATGTCATTACACTAAGTAAGTGTGCTCTCAAAGGCTAACTAAAGAGCCACGCTAACTAAATTAATAAGCTCTCATGACTAGCTACACTAAAGAGCTTAACAACTAGTTTACGGTAATGTAAAGAGAGAGCAAGATGGTTATACCACTGAGTCAAGGAATGAACTAATTAATCAGAAGAATGAATACCAATGAAGAACAATCACCTCAGAATCAAATGATGACACAATGATTTTTTACCGAGGTTCACTTGCTTACCAACAAGCTAATCATCGTTGTGACGATTTACTCACTTAGAGGTTCACGCGTTAATTGGCACCACACGCCAAACCCTTAATAGGGTGCCGCACAACCAACACAAGATGAGGATCACACAAGCCACGAGCAATTTACTAGAGTACCTTTTGGCTCTTCGCCGGAGAAAGGTCAAGAACCTCTCACAATAACCATTATCGGAGCTGGAGACAATCATCTACCTCCGCTCGATGATCCTCGCTGCTCCAAGCTATCTAGGTGGCGGCAACCACAAGAGAATCTCACAGCGAAACACAAACACCAAGTGCCTCTAAATGCAAACACTCAAGCAATACACTTGGATTCACTCCCAATCTCATAAAGATAATGAATCAATGATGGAGATGAGTAGGAGAGCTTTGGCTAAGCTCATAAGGTTGCTATGTCAATGCAAATAACCAAGAGAGTGAGCTAGAGATGGCCAAATGATATTTATAGACACCCCAAACAATAGAGCCATTGGCTTAATTATTGGGCTGACTGTGGGATGATCGGACGCACTGGTCGTGTGCACCGGAGGCGTCTGATGTGGTGACCAAACACGTCCGGTCGCAGCCAGACCGCCATGTGTCCCTTTCAAATTGTTTAGCCATTCACGCCCAATGGCTATCTCTATGCACAGTAAAACTAGTGATCGGATGCGCTGTTAGAAAACAACTGGACGCGAGAGACGCAGCGTCTGGTCGAGTCTAGAGAGCTCCCAGACCCGCTCTAGGCCGACCGGACGTGTCCGTTCACACCGGACCGGACGCTCCCAGCGTCCGATCAATTATAGGCTAAAAACCCGAGTCTTGCTGGTTCACACCGGACGCGTCCGATCGTTACGTCTAGTCGAGTCTAGAGAGCTCCCAGAGCCGCTCGACTACGGCTGAACGCATTCGGTGTGCCTGATCGGACGTGCCCCTACATCCGGTCCTCTTTAGACCAACACCTGCGCCCCACGTCACCTCAACCGGACGCTAAACAGTGATTGCTCATCGTCCGGTTACTGCTACGACCTAGAGTCCGGTCACCTCGTCAACTCTACCGCGCCTGGCTAGAATACCAGACATGTCCGGTATGGATATCGGACATGTCCGGTCACATCGAAAAGATACTAGACGCGTCCGGTCCTCACGTCGGACACGTCCGGTCACCCCGTGACCAGCGTATTCAACTTTTTTTCAACTCTATCTTCTTTACCCTTGCTCAAATATGCCAACCACCAAGTGTATCACCTTGTGCACATGTGTTAGCATATTTTCACAAATATTTTCAAGGGTGTTAGCACTCCACTAAATCCTAAATGCATATGCAATAAGTTAGAGCATCTAGTGGCACTTTGATAATCCCATTTCAATACGAGTTTCACCCCTCTTAATAGTACGGCTATCGATCCTAAATGTGATCACACTCGCTAAGTGTCTCGATCACTAAACCGAAAAGCTCCTATCAATTTCACCTTTGCCTTGAGCTTTTTGTTTTTCTCTTTCTTCTTTTCCAAGTCTAAGCATTTGATCATCACCATGGCATCACCATCATCATGTCATGATCTTCATTTGCTTCACCACTTGGAGTTGTGCTACCTATCTCATAATCACTTTGATAAATTAGGTTAGCACTTATGGTTTCATCAATTCACCAAAACCGAACAATTGTTTTCACCGACACAGTGCTAGGGGCATCCCCGGCTAAAGTAACCAACACCCTGGCCACCGCTAACAACGTGCAGGCGAGCTTAGCTCTGCCCCAGCCACCGTGGGCGAGATAGGGCAGACATGGGCTCCTGTAGTTTGACGAGGCCCTTGAGCGCTGTTCTGGAAGGTGGGCGAGCTAGATGTAGGCGAGGTTGCCATTCCTTAGCGTACACTGTGGCCGCACACGACATCGTCGTCTGGGCCTAGGCATCATCTGTAGCCTGGGCCTTATCCATGGCGGTCGTGAGCTCTCCCTGTGTGGCAAGTGTGGCGCCTGCCACCCGCGTCCGTGGTGCCGCCACCTGTGCAAGTGGACGCCCCACCGTGCTCTGGAAGCCACCGCGAGCACCGATCGAGCCCATGTCTGTCCTGTCTCACGATGCTCGGCTATAAAAGCCAGAATGCGTTCACCATGGCCACCCTCTGCATCTTTCAAAATTCACCACGAGCGAGCCTTCTCATTTTGATTCCTTGTAGCATTGTGTGATTAAGGTTGAAAGCTAGCTCCTGGAAGCAATCCCGTCGAGAACGATCAAGGGTAGGTGCTGTATTGGCTGGTCCTGTCGCCGTTGTCCACCATGACCGCAAAGCCAAGAACGTGCGTGGCCGAATTTTTCCATCCCTCTCTTGGTCATCGTCTTAGTATCCCTGACGCAGGAGGCAGCTCCACCAGCGGAGGTGGCGCATGGCCGCGCCAGCCACGCCACCCGCGTGCATGGTTGCGCCCTGCCCCGTCATCCTGCACGTAGTTGCGCCCTACCCCTCCGCCCACGCCGCCCGTGCGCATGGCGTTCAGCGAGGTGCGGTGGGCCCCAAGGCGGCGCGTAGCCCGTCTCTAGGCGCAGCACAGCCATCCTCCAGGACGCGGCGTGGCTGGCCCCAGGCGCGGCGTGGTCGCCCCCAGGCATGGCGTGGCCGGACCTCAGGCGCGGCTCGCGGCCAGCTCGGGGGCGCCGTGCGGCCGTCGTCCCGCAGGGCGCGATGCGGCTCTCGGCTGGCCCTGAGAACGGTTAGCACGCGCTCGTGGTGGCACCGGAGCACTTGACGTGAGATGCAAGCAAGGCGGGCATTCGAGGATAGGGCTCGTGCTAGAGACCGGCGCGCGGGCAGGGGCGCGCTCAGACGACGTCCGCCTTCGGCTCGGCGGCGCGAGCGAGGGCGAGGAAACGGACATGGAGACCGACCCATCGTCGGCGCCATCCCCGTCCCCATCGTCGTCCCATGCTCCTTCCGCATCGGCTGAAGCAGCGGATGCCAGGCCTCAGCTCGCGCCGCTCGTCTTGAGGAGGAAGAAGGTGTTGGAGTCGCTGGCAGCTTGGCCCCACCCTGCGGAGAGGGAAAGAGGTTGAGGATGAGGTTATGAGAGAATGATATTTTAGACGTTTTTACTGGCTGGGCTCACGTGTTATAACTGGCAAACGGTAAAAACCAAACAAATGACGGACGGAATGGCTTGAAATAAATAAATAAATAAAATAAAGTGTCATAGTATTACGGTGTGTTTTAAACTTTTCAGTGCATATAGGTTTGGGGCATCTTTCCTGCTGGCACAAAGTAAAAGGCTCTCTTCCCTCCGCCTGCCGCGCCGTCAAGCAACGCCGCCTCCCGTCCCCATGGACACCACACCTTCCACCTCCGCCTCCGTCTCGCCGGCGGCCGCATCCGGCCCCGCCCCCTCCCCGGACTCAGCTCTTGTCTCGGCTGTGGCTGACGCGCTTGTATCCGCCTCCCGCCAGCCCTCGCCGCCGCCCATGGACACCCTCCTGGCCCCGTACCTCCCGCGCCTCGCCCCCTCGCACCACCCGCAAGTGATCGCCCTTGCCGCCGCCAACCCAGCGCTCGCCTCTCCGCACACTCTCCTCGCCTACCGCAGCCTCGTCTCCCCGCCGTCCTGCCTCCCCTCCTTACTCCCGCTCCTCCCCATGCTCCCCTACCGCAGCCTCCTCTCGCTCCTCCTCGACTTCGTCCCGCTCGACCCGCTGCGCCACCTCCACCGCCACCTCCTCGCCAGCCTCCCCACGAGTGCGCTCGCAGACGCCGCGCTGTCCGCCTACGCCCGCCTACGCCTCCCCCACCTCGCCGCACAACTCCTCCACTCATTCCGCCGTCGCGGGCGCGTCCGCCCCTCCCTCCAGGCAGCCAACGCCGTGCTCTCCGCACTCGCGCGCAGTCCGTCCGCCTCGCCGCAGGCCTCTCTTGATGCCTTCCGCTCCCTCATCGCGCTGCGGCTCCACCCCAATCACTACACCTTCAACCTCCTGGTGCACACCCACTGCTCCAAGGGCACCCTCGCCGACGCCCTCTCCACGCTCTCCACAATGCAGGGTTTTGGCCTCTCCCCCGACGTCGTCACCTACAACACCCTCCTCAAGGCTCATTGTCGCAAGGGCATGCTCGGTGAGGCGCGGACGCTGCTGGCCAGGATGAAGAAGGAGGGTATTGCACCCACCAGGGCCACGTATAATACCCTCGTCTCAGCGTACGCGAGGCTTGGGTGGATCAAGCAGGCGACCAATGGCGTGGAGGCCATGACAGCATTCGGTTTCGAGCCTGACCAGTGGACATACAATGTGCTCGCCGCAGGGCTGTGCCAGGCAGGGAAGGTGGACGAGGCATTTAAGCTGAAGGATGAGATGGAGCGGCTCGGCATAGTATCGCCTGACGTAGTCACCTACAATACGCTTGTTGATGCATGCTTTAAGTGTCAGCGCTCTTCTGATGCACTGAATCTGCTCGAGGAAATGCGTGACAAAGGGGTGAAGTCAAGTTTGGTCACACATAACATTGTTGTGAAGGGGCTCTGCAGGGAGGGGCAATTGGAAGAGGCGTTGGGGCGTCTGAAAATGATGACAGAGGAGGGATTGGCACCAGATGTGATTACATACAATACATTGATTGATGCATACTGCAAAGCCAGGAATGTTGCCAAAGCATTCGTGTTGATGGATGAGATGGTGAGGAGTGGACTCAAAATGGACACTTTCACCCTAAACACTTTGCTGTATAACCTATGCAAAGAGAAGCGTTATGAAGAGGCTGAGGAGCTCTTGCGTTCACCGCCGCAGAGGGGTTTTGTACCTGACGAAGTCAGCTATGGTACAGTGATGGCAGCCTACTTTAAGGAGAATAAACCAGAGTCTGCTCTGTGTCTGTGGGATGAAATGTTTAAGAGGAAGCTAACGCCGAGTATTTATACTTACAACACATTGATCAAAGGGCTTTGTACAATGGGGAAGTTGACAGAGGCGATTGATAAATTGAATGAGCTGATGGAGAAGGGGTTGGTACCAGACGACACCACCTACAATATCATCATTCATGCGTACTGTAAGGAAGGGGACTTGGAGAAAGGTTTCCAGTTCCACAACAAGATGCTGGAGAATTATTTTAAGCCAGATGTTGTAACCTGCAACACTTTAATGAATGGGCTTTGTCTGCATGGCAAGCTTGAGAAAGCGATGAAGCTTTTCGAGTCATGGGTAGAGAAAGGGAAGAAGGTTGATGTTATCACATATAACACCTTAATTCAAGCTTTGTGCAAAGATGGAGATGTTGATACAGCTTTGTGTTTCTTTGCTGACATGGAGGTCAGAGGCTTTCAACCTGATGCATTTACATACAACGTCGTGTTGTTTGCACTATCTGAGGCAGGGAGATCAGAGGAAGCACAGAATATGCTCCATAAATTAGATGAGAGCAGGAAATTATCTGAAAGATTTTCTTATCCTTTAATTAAATCTTCTGCGGAAGAAGTGGAGACTGGGAAGGACCCAGAGGTTAAATCTGACAGTGAATCTGGTGGGAATGCAAAAGGTGGTGATCAGGAGAGCTATAATAAATCTGTAAAGGAACTCTGCATTGGTGGGGCAACTGAAAGAAGCTAAGGCTGTTTTGGATGAGATGATGCAAAAGGGCATGTCTGTTGACAGTTCAACCTATATCACTTTGATGGAAGGCCTTATCAAAAGGCAAAAGAGGCAAACACATGCAGCTGGATAGGATATGATGGGTTTTGCTGCTGTGGTATGTGACATTGCCCATGGTTTTGCCATAACTTATCAGTTGGTCATAAACTGACTAGGCATATTAGCTGGTCCTTGGATTATATTAAATGTAAGAATAATAGTAGCAACAATTCAAATTTGGAATTTTGCTAGAATTTAGCATGCTCCTCAAAATATATTCTTTAAACACTTCTCACGTGACGTTGTAACATTGAGGGTTATTTAATAAAATCTGTTCAAAGGGTGGTATGTTGTCTTTACCGGTTTTCCTTTCTGCTATTAACGCAGAGGGTGATGCTAGCCTTTCTAGCAAGAGAAATGAAGATCATTCTGAACAGGTCCAGTCGGTGTGGATAGAGCATATGAATGACAAACCATTGTGATTTGTGACCAACCAGGTAAGTTTTTTGTTATTCTCACCTCCTGTTCTTGAACTTTCATTTACCTTCATTTTGCCAAGCTCTTTTTATGAAAACTTGCTTACTAGTTGTAACCAGGGTTTCCTTTTTCGGTCGAAATTCCCGGAAATTTCTGTTCTATCAGTGGGGCCGATAAAACTAGCTATCTGCCAAATTTTCCAGGTTTTTCCTTGCTCCCACTCAGATGGCCCAAATTCAACCGCACAACGGTCCAATAGCGCCTATAGCTCCTCCCAGCCCACCAAAACCCTAGAAATCCAATTCATTTCCCAATCTTTCCCCTCTCACTGGCTACAGCCACACTCATGGCGGCGCCGCCGCCATAGCCACGAGCCCCCACCTCCAACTTCTCTGGCTTCGTTTCCTGATAGAACTCAGGTAGGTCTCTGGCGAGCTTCATGGGGAGTGTCTCCGCTGCCGGTCCCGCGTCCCAGCGTTGAGATGTTGCCCTGTAGCCCGTCGCTTGTCTGCGCCAGCCCATTCCACATTGGTGGAGCGCAACGTATGTCTCCATACTCTTGAACAGCTTCACTTTCAGCACACACGGCCAGACGCGTATTCAGTGGATGCAGCGCGACGTACGGGTGTATGGCTTCACGCCTTCAGCAGTTCAGCACTCCAGTGTTTGGTATGTTTTCTCTTTTCTACTTAAGGAAACTTTCTTGCCAGCAATAGATGATAGATGGTAGAGAAGTGCAGTGGTGGTTTGCTAGGTGAATAATTAGTGCTGAATCATTCTAGGATGTTGTTTGAGTACAAAATAGTTTCTTTTATTTGTTCAACTTGCTGGATTAGAGACTAGTAGACTTAACTGGAAGCGTGTATCAACCTGCATTTTTGTACAGAATGACTACTCTTGTATAAAATGAAATTCATTTTGGGAATTTTGATACAGCATGTTTCAATCCTAATTGGCAGACAAATCCTAGGAGAGATGGCATTCCATGGCAGTGGCAAGGGGAAAGGGAAAGCTGTAGCTGAAAGCAGCGGCGAGCCGTCCAGTGTGGCCTGTGGGTCATCTAACACATATGTGGTTACTACTGGAGGTCTGTTTGTGTAACAAAATACCTAATTTATTTTTGTTTCATGTTTCATCCATTTGAATTGTTCTGCTCTAACGATGGATCACGCTGTTTTTTAGGGAGGCAGATACAATTGAAAGGAGCAATTGAGGATACATGGAACCATGGGACACCATGCGGTAAAAATGGCTTCAAGTGTGGCTACTGTTCTGTAGGCCAGCAAAGTGGAGGGTGGACCTGCCTAACGCAGCATTTGTGTGGATTACCCGGTAATGTGAAGTCATGTTCCCATGTGCCACCTAATGTTAAGAACATATTGCTGAAACAAGTAGCATTAGCGAAGCAAAAGAAGAGGGATGTTAGGGAAACTTGTCTTGAGAAGGCACTCATGGAGCATGATTACAGAACCGCTTTGGCTAGCCTTGACGAAGAGTCACAGTATGAGTCTATGAGAATGAGATGGCAGTGCAAGAGTCACTAATGGATATTGGCTTAACTCCTAATAGTAGGGCAAGTGGTAGTGGTATTTGTCAGGCAGCCAGTCTAGGTGGGTCAAGTGGCAGCCCTCTGTTTCACATGGGAAGTGCCACTAGTACTGGGGTTTCAAATCTAGGCAAAGCAGCAGTGGGAGGAGTAGGTCTGCTACCTTAGGCAAGGCAAGTGGCATTGGCAGTGGGCTGCTGCCTCCAGTAGACAAAGCTCGCTTCACAGTTTCTACCAGAACCTAAGTTCATCAAAAGCTCCCTTTAATATAGACTTGGCACGTAGTAAGGCACCATCACAGCCTCGAATTGACATTATGCTTAGTTGGGATTCCAAGCTTAAGCTTGGTTGGTCTAAGTTTTTCCATGCCAATGATATTCCTGGAAGGAAAGCTGACTGCCTCTACTTTCAATCGGCAGTTAAATTGAGTCAACAACTTGGGAAGTGCTTATCCCGAAAGGAAAAGAAATAGATGGTCCATTGGTAGAACAGAATTTTAATGACTTGAAAGCTCACATGGAGTCTTTTAGGGAAGATTGGGATCGATTTGGAGTTACCCCCATGTGTGATTCATGGACAAGCACTAGCATGATGTGTATTATTAACTTTATGATCTTTTGTGATGGCCACAATGTTCTTTCACAAGACCGGTGAATGCAACTGGTGAGGTCCAAAATGCAGAATTCATTTATGGTTGTATTAGTAAGGTTGTTGAGGATGAGATTGGTTCCAAGTGTATCATTCAAATTGTGATGGATAATGGTTGCAATTACAAGAGAGCATGCAAAATGCTCATTGCTAAGCATCTACATATTACATGGCAGCCATCTGCTGCACATACTATAAATTTGATGCTGAAGGACATAGGGCGATTTAATGAGGTTGAGCATGTAGTGAAGAGTGCAAAGCGCATAAGTAATTTCTTCTATAACAATAACAGATTTCATGCTATGATGAGAGAGAGATTGGTGGAGAGCTGATCCGGTGGAATGCCACTAGATTTGGCATGGCGTTCTTGTGCTTGCAGAGTTTTTTTGATAGGCAGGATGAGTTCAAGGCATGGATGGTATGTCCTGAGTGGAAAAAAAACAGTGAATAGAGAAATGAGCCAGACCATGAATTTGCATATGATTGCTTGACAAATAGGGTGTGGTGGGAAAAGATGGAATTGGGTGGACCACTTTTCTGTGTTCTCTGCTATGCTGATCAACAAAGGAATGGTACTGTATCTGGCTTCCTTCCAAAGATGATACATGCATATAATGAGAATAAGTGGTAAATTAAAAAATGGTAAACATGCTAAAGAAGATCTTCATAAGAGGGTAGCTGAAGTAATCAGTAAAAGAGTTCGATAGCTTCTCAATGAAACACTTATTCATGCAGGTAACAACCATGGACTGATCTGAAATTTTTGTTCAATTAATGTTTCTTTGCATCCATTCTAAATTTCTAATGTTGCTTTCAGTTCATATGTATCTAACATTACTGATTTCTTTGCCTTTGTAGCTGCTGCACTTGATCCTCAAGAATCATACAGGTCAAACCTTGCAAAAAAAGTCAACTTCCCAATTTGCTGTAACCATGGCAATCAAACTCAACGTCAGAAGCAGCAGCTGCGATTGACCAATTTTCTCGGTTCATTGAAAAGAGATTGTTATTTGGAGATACAGAAGCTCGGTGGTCAGCACTAAATGGCAAAACCAGCGCAGGTATTGATCTGCTGTTACTCCTGTGTGTAACAGTAGTTACTACCATGACTATATGGGACATGTAGTATTTTATTTTATTTTGAGATGGAGACATGTAGTTATTTTTACTGCCTTACTGGAGATAACTAACTCTGATAGTTTGTGAATATAGACAATGTTGCTACACAGTTGGCTCTGATAGTTTGTAGACTCAACATCAGTCTTAGATAGCTATTTTGTTATCTGAAAATCAATTTTTTCATTTGTTCTTTTTTTAGAAAGAAATAAATACTTTGCCATCTGCATTCATTTTAAATTGTGTATAGATATTGCCATTTCCGAATTTTTTATTAATGTCACTCTCCACTTATCTAAGGCCTAGCACTGTACAACTGAAAGTTTCTTTAGTAATGAGTTCCTAATTTACATGCATGATACTAAAAAGAAAAAAAAAACATTTAGCTCATTATGGACCTTTTGTTTTTCCTCTACAGTTCGCTTATTGAAACCAGGACAATGCTTTTTAGAGAAGCTTGGTGGCAAGCAGACTACTCTCTTAGCCCTGCTTCCGATGTTGCAGGATGTATGCATGACTAGTTGGCCGTTCATCGCCCATTTGGTTAGCAGCACTTTTGATACCCCTTGGGCATTGGCCCCTGTATGTAACACTGCTTCCTGTAATACTGCTTTAGGTTTACATAGGTTGCTGATTCTTTGTGGTTAGAGAGTTAAATTTTTTAACTTATTGTGTTTGGTACTCACTGTAATTTCACTGTTCCCATTTTACTCACAGTTGAAATCCTCGTTTCAATCTGTGTTTGCTGCCATTTGCTGGGACATATGGAAGACGCGAAATTCTGTGTGCTTCGAAGGCAAAATTGTGACAAATCCTGCTACTATTATTTGTTATGCGTGTTCGCTCATGGGTTACTGAGCAGGCTTATTCCTGGGAGCGTACAGAGAAGCTTTAGAAGCGGGTGTCAACACCATGCTGGCGATAGCGGTGAAGCTGACGTCAAAAAAGAAGGCGAAGCAAGATCAAGCGCTGCTGAGGGATGACCAGAGCGACGATCAAGATGCTTGAAGTCTTTGCGGCGACATGAGACCAGTGTCCGATGGCTGCATGTTTTGATAGTTGTGATGTTACCTTTTAAACTGCTTTTGTCAGTTATGGGTCTTAAGGGCGTGTGGCCCCTTCTTGCTGGTCGTAGCTGGACGTTTTTTTCTACTAGTTTCGCGTCTGAGGCAGGCGCCCTGGCTGGGTAGTAGCTGTTATTTTCTGTATTGATCTTGCTCTGCTCTGTAAACTCTTAAAACTGCTGTATTTCCGTTGATTTCAATGGGAATTGGGAAGGTTCCTCGCGTCAAAAAAAAAAAAAAAAAAAAAAAAAAAAAATCTGTGTTACCACATGGAATTTTGCACTTCAACGGGTCGTATCCACCCGCTGCCGCCTGCAATAACAATATGTACAGAATCAGTTTAGTCTCCTGGTGTTTCTCCACCTGCCAAATTTCAATCTGCAACCAGCCGTTCTGATGCTGCATATCTTGTTACTCTGTAGTATAAAATTGTCTTGTTGCAAGCATCAAAAGCGCAACCTAGCTAAAATTCCTGCAAAAAGAACAACTAGGAATTGCAACAGGAACAAGCATGTCTGGTCCAACTGTGCAAGTGCCGATACAGTACAAACGCTAGTATCGAACGAAATCAGCATACTACATTTTGATTCCTAAACAAGGATGAATAGTCTGTTTGGTAGAAAGATGCGTTTCACATTTTCATTCCTCATGGAGAAGGAAGCCAATAGTCTGTTTGGTAGAAAGATGCGTTTCACATTTTCATTCCTCATGGAGAAGGAAGCCATGCGCCGGCGCTGGTTGCTCCTGCTCGATCCATGCAAGGGGAAGGTTCCCGCTGTAAGCTCCTGCTCGTCCCCTACTCCCCTGTACGTTCCGTTGGTTGCGCATTGCTGGCCGCTTCCCGGCTAAGTTATACTTATTATATACAACGTTCTTGTGACTTGTGAGTATTCCAATTCTGTCAGCCAATGAATCTACGGTGAGTGGCGCCTCGTTGGTGAGGTGGGGTTGCCATCATATCATCTGGATAGATGGTGACATGTTTTTCCTACTTGGAAGCTATATTTTGTATAAAAAAAAGCCAGGAGCCATCCTCGAGCATCTTGAGGACTTGTGGTAGGCGGCGTCACCTCTGTTTATTCTTATGGTAAAAGGTCATCCCTGTTTATGTTGCGTACTTGTATACCATTTTATGACAAAAGGTCATCCCTGTTTATTCATATGAACTGGAAAAGATACATGTTATTTTGGACTTGAGGATGCTCTTGACTGTTGCTGAGGAAAGATTCTGTTATATATGAAGAGCATATACACTGGGCAGCATGCATGCAGGAGCCACTAACTGCCAAGCTCTGAACTTCCTAGTCTACGTTTTCGTCAGTATGACTCTCTTTCTAGAGATTGATTTGAAAATGAACAAAAAGACAAACTAAAAAAAATAGATATTGCATAGTCACATCAAGTACTGTTTGTTTCATTTTCAAACTGAGCATCAAGTTTGGCATGTATGTTTACCCAAGCAAGGTAGGCAAAAGAGATGAAGAATATTCACCTTTTTTCACTTATTTGCCCTCCAAGGAACGGTAAGTGGCGATCAGGGACGAAGCTAGGAAAAAATTTAGGAGGGGCTAAACAACGGCAATTAGCAAAAAAAGAGGTTCAGCAAATTTCAGCCCCTCCTACCTATACATCTACAGCTGAAATTTCAGACGACGGCTCTATGGGGCTTCGCTTGCTCGCGAGCGGTAGGGGGGTGAAGCCCCCCTAGCCCCACTGCTGGCTCCGTGCCTGGTGGCGATGGACAGGCCTCAGTAGGACCCTCATTTCTTCGCTGCACGCTTGCACTGCACTCATCAGTGTTACATTCTTTGTCCTTTTACGGTTTACGCCCCCAGGCAGTTTGATGCCATCTATGGTCACGAGTCACGAGTCACGAGTCACGAGTCACGAGTTCTCTTGCACGAGCGAAAAGCTAGTCGTATAAGTTAAAACTGCGGGCCGATCCTGAATATGACCCCCAACATTCACATGATGATGGCGGTTCTTTCCTCCTTGGCAAATTAGAGAAGTTTTGGGCGATCGCCCGTGCACAGGTAAAGAGAAGCTTGTGGGGTTCAGCTTCGACTTTTGGTGTATACGGCCATCGCATGGTGGAGGAACCAGGATATGTTCCGAATCACTGGTGTACCACATGTGTATTTTTTTATTTTCGTACATACAAAAATATATAAAGAAAAAAAAAGAAACTTACATGAACTCCTTGGGCCCTTTGAGCTGCCAGTTGCCAAAGCCGGCTCTGTTTCACATGCATGCATCCAACAATGAGCCACTGCACGGCCGGCTCTGGTAGCTAGCACACAACGATTCTGCCAATTAATTCTCCGAATCTGACGTCGGTTGTTCATGCGCTGCAGATTACTGAAACCAGTATCAGTATCCCAAATGCATGGCCTCCAGAAGATACGTTACACCGAACCTGTTACTAGGAGAAGTTCAGTCGCTGAGAACCATGCATGCAATGGGATGACTCCAGGTGAAGTTCAGTCGCTGAGAACCAATGGCTCCGGCCAGGAGAAGTTCAGTCGCTGAGAACCAATGGCTCCGGCCAGGAGAAGTTCAGAACGCGTCGCCGTTTCAGTCAGTGAACCCGTGCACACACGAGAGGACCGTTCGTGCTCGTGCGTACCGGCCGGGTCACCTTGCTTGCATTTGCAGGGGATACCAAACACCCTCAGGCCTCGTACCGTCTGCCGAGCCACGGCCACCACAGTTGCGAGTAGAATATGCAGAGGACGGACGGCAGCAAGTGTGTGTGTGTGTGCCGCGGCGAATGAAGTCAAAGCCCGGGCGGCGCACTCACTCTTTGGCTGGCCCTCGCGGGAAGCTCTCCTGTGGGCGTAGGTGACCGCGGCCGGCAAGCAACTGCCAACGTATATCCCACGGCCGCTCGCGGGGGTGTTCGCCGCCCGTCCCGCCGTCGCCTATAAATGGGGAGGCCACGCAAAGGTCATGTCATTCCGTGGTCCCGAACTGCACTCTCTTCACCTGAGCACAGGCACGCACAACAACCTCGGAGTAGCTAACAGGCCCGCTGGGTCCGCCGTCTTCTTCCTCACCCTTCTTCACCTGAGCACAACAACCACCTTGGCTTCTGAACGCAGGGTACTGCTGCACCTACACCTGCACCATTGTCCATTGCTAGAGCTCTGTTGCTCTGTACAACTACCATGCATGTCGCCGCCATTGCCTAGACAGGCGCGTTATTGATGGTTGGTTGCTTTGCTGCAGATTGAGTGCCGCTTGCCGAGACAAGATGACGACCAAAGTTAACGGTCTGATGGATAAACTGGCCTTCTGGCTCGGATGGATTGCTCTCCTGCAAGGTAAGGGTACTCCTAGAAGCCTCTGGTTCATGCCTCACTGCGCTGCCATTGCATTCTCTGAGAAACTTGGCCTGTAACTGACATTGCTGCTTGCTGGTTCGTTCTCCGTCTGTGCAGGCTGCATGGTGAAATCTCTTCCATACGATTACTCTGCAAGCATCGAGGCAAGTCCCTGCTCCTGTGTGCATGTGTGATGTGTCAGTATTTCTTTCGCAGTTTCAGCTGCCCATTACCCATCTGGGTAGGACACATTCGTGGTCCAGCAGAAGCTTCACTGGCCGGCATTCTAGCTTAGTTTCGCAAAATAATATAATCATTGCCAATTGGCTGCCTTTGTCACGGGCTGCACGATAATCCACCGCACGCAATTCGTTCCTGTTGTGAGCTAACTACTACTACTTAAGATGGAATTCCCATCGTCCCTACGTACGTTATTATATGCTTTTCAGTGCCATGCACGACAGCGGCGCCGGCGCCGGCGTAGTAGCTGTGGTCCGTCGACGTCGAGTGTGTGTGTTTACATGTCATATAAGCCACGCCAAGCTCGACAAAAGGACGCATACCTCATCTAGCATTTTAGACTCCACTCCCCCAAATTGAAAAGACTAAATTAGTTTGGTCCACGTGGCATGCTGCACAAGTAAGCTACTAAACCATTGTTAGAGCGATGGATTGTCTGATAATCTCAGGTACACGCATGCGTGTTTCTTGCTATACAGCAAAGCAAAGCATCTGCCTATTGCCAAGATCAAAGGAACATGCCTTCGTTAAGGATTCCGATGGGAAACTTGCAGCTGCATCCGCCAAATTCAAATTGATCGATTAAAATTTAAAATTTAACGGGAAAAAATTATTGATGGCCGCGTGGTGCAGTGCTTGCCGGAGCCGCTGGAGCCGCAGTACGGCGGCGGCATCCTCCGTAACGCCGACTTCAGCGCGGGCCTCCGGGGCTGGTCCACCTTCGGCTACGGCAGCATCGCGGAGAGCACGTCGGCGGCGGGCAACGGGTTCGCCGTCGCGCTCAACCGGACGCGGGCGTACCAGAGCGTCAGCCAGAAGGTGTACCTGCAGGGCGACACGCACTACACCCTCTCCGGTACGATGGATCGATCGGCCTCGTCGCGTGTGCTTTGCGATTTCTTTCGACTGAGACTGATCAGCTCCGTCGTTGGTTACAGCGTGGTTGCAGGTCAGCGACGCAAGCGCCGACGTGCGGGCCGTCGTCAAGACCGTCGGTGACTTCGTCCACGCCGGCGGCGTCGTCGCCAAGGCCGGGTGCTGGTCCATGCTCAAGGGCGGCCTCACCGCCGCGTCTTCGGGTTCGGCCGAGCTCTACTTCGAGGTAGGAATCAGAACCAGTAATAAGGTTCATTAATTGGTTGTTGGCCTCGCAAATTTTACACGGTGTGAGAGCGAGTGAGACCGATCGATATGAGATTGTGCGTCCGTACGTGCAGAGCAACGCTACGGTGGACCTGTGGGTGGACAGCGTGTCGCTGAAGCCCTTCTCCAAGGACGAGTGGACGGCGCACCGCGCCCAGTCCGTGGTGGTGGCGCGCAAGAAGATGGTGAGGCTTCAGGCGACGGACTCCGCCGGGAAGCCGCTGGAGGGCGCGGCGGTGTCCCTGGACGCGGTCCGGATCAACTTCCCGCTGGGCGCGGCCGTGAGTCGGTACATCCTCACCAACTCGGCGTACCAGACGTGGTTCGCCTCCCGCTTCGCGGTGGCCACCTTCGAGAACGAGATGAAGTGGTACAGCACGGAGCCGGCGCCCGGGCGCGAGGACTACACGGTCCCAGACGCCATGATGGCGTTCGCCAAGTCCAACGGCATCGCCGTGCGTGGCCACAACGTGTTCTGGGACCAGCCCAGCCAGCAGCCCGGGTGGGTGCAGTCGCTTCCATACCCGCAGCTGCTGGCGGCGGCGTCGCGGCGGATCCGCTCCGTCGTGTCGCGCTACGCCGGGCAGGTCATCGGCTGGGACGTGGTCAACGAGAACCTGCACTTCAACTTCTACGAGGGCCGCTTCGGCTGGGACGCGTCCACCGCCTTCTACGCCGCCGCGCGCCTGCTGGACGCCGGCTCCGCGCTCATGTTCATGAACGAGTACAACACGCTGGAGCAGCCGGGCGACATGGCCGCGCTGCCGGCCAGGTACCTGCAGCGCCTGCAGCAGATCATCGCCGCCTACCCGGAGAACGGCGCCGGCATGGCCATCGGCCTCGAGGGCCACTTCACCAACCCAAACATCCCCTACATGCGCGCCGCCCTCGACACCCTCGCCCAGGCCGGCATCCCCGTCTGGCTCACCGAGGTCGACGTCGCCCCAGGCCCCTCGCAGGCGCAGCACCTGGAGGAGGTGCTGCGGGAGGCGTACGCGCACCCGGCGGTGCAGGGGATCGTCATCTGGTCGGCGTGGCGGCCGCAGGGGTGCTACGTCATGTGCCTCACCGACAACAACTTCAAGAACCTGCCGCAGGGGGACGTCGTGGACCGCCTCATCGCCGAGTGGCGCGCGACACCGGAGGCCGGCGCCACGGACGCGCAGGGCTACTTCGAGGCCGAGCTCGTCCACGGCGAGTATAAGGTCACCGTCAGCCACCCGGCGCTCAACAGCTCCATCTCCCGAAGCGTCAAGGTGGAGCTGGGCACAGGGAGTGAGCACTACTTCATTGACATGCAGGTCTAGACCAGCCGGATTATTCTTCAGTTGCTAGGTGTAATGTAAGATTTCAGTCAGGCTCTGGATCATTACCGGTTAATTACCTGCTGTCGGTCAGAACTGTGAAAGCTTAGAAGCTTAGTCATTCGTGTGTATCAGTTTTCACTTTTCACCTTGGAAAATTGCAACGGAAGGCAAAGGAAAAGAACATTTTAATACTGCTCTCCAAGATTCCAAAGTAAAATGTTCCATGCTTCAGCTTATCATTCCTTTCCTTTTTTTTTCATAAAGCTTATCCCCCCTTTGGCTTTGGCTTCAGGTCAACGTTAACTGCCCCTCTCGCCATTTTGATGCTTATTTTTTCTTATATATGCGTTTCTTATATGCAACAAAACAAATCTACATCACTCTGCTATTCTACTCGACATCACGTCACAAGAATAAGTTCAAAGACGTAAACTGAAAACCACAAACAACATGTACGTACTCTGATAAATATGGAGCTAGGCTTTTGTCTCATTGGGTAGAACATTTTGTGCTCTATTGCAAAGATCTCCATCGGAGCAATTATTTTTTCAACCATAATTAGCTAGAATGATTAGTGACAGAACAGAAGAAAAGTAGCACCCCAATAAAAGTAAAAAGGGACAAAACTCCTAAATATCCCTAAAGAAATTCCACAGAGAGTTTATTCTTTGAGATGCCATCATCCCAATTCCCAACTCACGATTATGACCTCTGTTAGTTTTAGTAAGTCACGTAACCAACGAGTTGACGTCATCTAGAAGCCAACAAGCAGAATTATGGGCGAAGTACAGGCATAAAAAATGTCATATTTTCGTCCACAGCACATCCAAAGTCCCAAAATGAGTTGCATCATTTGCTACAAAACAAACCCATGTCACACTCTACACAGCTTAAATGATGTGAACTCTGTTATTCTACTCAACATAGCATTCGCATTACAACAGTAAGTTTGAAGATGAAAGAGAAAAAGCACAAACAGCAATAAAAGCTCTGATATACATCACTAATTAAACAGGAGATACTATGGATAAGAAAGCAACTCTTTGATCGTGACAACTTTCTTAAAGCACCAAGTCGTCACGAAGCTTCAACAAAGCCGAACTTGCCAAGCACTGCTGCTGTTTCCTTCCTTGAGCTGCAATTTTGCACTTGGTGTCAAAGATTATTTTTTCTAAGCATTGTGGTAGAAACAATTTCATGCTTCCATCGCTCAATTTGATGAGAACATTTCATTAAAGTTTTGAGGAATTGATACAACTAGTACCGCTTACCTTCCATCTCTCAATATCTTGTAAAATCCTGGTGTTATTAGATCAACAATTGTTGAACCAGCACGCCCAGAAGGAAGTACTCCACCATCAAAGACATATGAACAATGTGGCCATAAACCCTCAAAATCTTTGACACAGACACTACTAGGCTGTCCGCTTAAGTTGGCGCTTGTAAGTGCAAGTGCACTTCCAGCACCATGAGCAATGGATCGTATGAAATCCAGATCCGGCACACGAACTCCAATGCTATCCAAGCCAGGATTAAGTGATGTCTCTAATATGCTGTTTTCACCTAAATGTAAACAAATGAATAGTATGATCAATGCCTGAGCTTGCTTAAGATAGATGCTACATAAAACTAAGGAACACAGTGTGGTAACTGCACCTCGTTTTAGAACAACAGTGACAGGCCCAGGAAGTAGACTATCAAGCAAGCCATGTGGCAAGTGGTCCACTAAAGCAAACCGTGATATGTCTGAGACATCAGCAACACAAATTGCCAGAGGCCGTGTTTGTATGCGCCCTTTGATCTCATAAATACGATTAACTGCTCCCGCAGAGCTGTCATGAAGAGTGTTTTAAGAAACCAAACCAATAAAGAATAAAAAAAAATGAAACACAGCCAATGAAACTCCTAAATGAAATTCTCTTCTTCAAACTTCAAAGGATGAATCAGTACTAATTTCTAGCTGGGGATGAAAGCAGAATCGAAAAGTAACTAAAAGAGAAATATGAAATATTTGTGTATGTTTCCTCTCACTTATTTTTATGGGTACAGATTCCTCATTACTTGATCCTGCAATTATTACAAAAGAACCTAATATTGCTGTATAGCTGTATTGTGTCCTAATATGGGGCAAGTCATATATGCATTAAAGTTCCTATGACACTAGGGGGAAGAAAACACTAACCAGGCATCACACGCAAACCCGTATATGGTATCAGTGGGCACCGCAATCACTTCTCCTCTGTTGATTGCATCAGTTGCTTTCAAGACATGATCTTTTATTGCTGGGAAAATGTTTTCTGCTGTGGCATCTATTCTGTGAGCTGTGCTTTCTGACACCCTAACTGAGCAGGATACTTGAGACTTCGTCTCATATTGAGAGGGTAATCTGCTTACCTTAACAAAGCTGAACATAGAAATGTGTCATCATGTCATTATGCCATGTAGTAATGCCGATAAAAGAAACAAATAGTTCTCCAGTGCACAAAAAAAGAATCTCCATGAAAAACATAATTCTCAAGCAAATAATTTCCATGGAATACTTTATTCCAGTAGCAATACATGACATAATTTGGAAACTGAGGTTGAAGTTCATCATGCCCACAATTTTCTCAGTACTGTTTGTGTCTGCAGTTCACTGGCAAACCAAGAAACCTAAGATCCCAATTTTCTCGTGACTAAAGAATACACAGAATATCAATTAGCAGACCCAATCTATACTAATGATATGAAGTTGGTAGCATGGGGTAACAACAAGCTCAATCAGAATAAAGGTACTACTAGGCCCAGGTGCCCCAGCGCAACAGCAGGGGAAGCGCGGCCACTGGCCTGGGACCCAGATGACAAGGGGACCTGAGCTTGGCCAGCTAGTATTACTTATTTACATATATAAAATATACAAGCACACCAATCTTGATTGTTTTGTTTATATACACCTTTGACCATGGTGCAGCCTTTTGCGTTCCAGCACTAGCCCCCCTCATAGCTTAATGCTTATAAGCTTCCCATATCATGATTCATGATATCCGTTCATAGCTCTCTGCTGAAATTTTGTCTAGCCTAGTCTCTGTTACCACTAAAAGCTCAAATGTGTACTCAAGACAGGCTCTGTTATATACTTATAACTTCAGCGTGCTCCAAAACATCAAATTCATGTGAATTTGTTCCTTGCTTTCATCTCTTATATTATTAATATGTGGTAAGTAACATGTGTATCTGGATGTGGGAAAATAAAGGAAACACGCAAACGAATTAATACACATATTCTGTCAAAAAGATCCTGAATTCTAGACTTGTTAAGAATTTTCTTTCTTTCTTTTGCCTTTGGAATCTAGCACTAACAATATTTCTTGAAGAATAATGAACTGAAATTGAAAACATCTCAATGAAATATCTTTTATTTATTAAAAAATAACAAATTTTTGTTCCCTAACAATAGTTCATGTTCGTGCAATATTTGGAATCGCAATAACCAAAAAAAAAAAAATTGTCTAAGGGCCTCCACCTTTGCTTTGCCCCAGGCCACCAAAATCTCAGGGGCGGCGCTAGCTGCTACTGGTGGGCACTTTTACTTTACAAGATACAGTGATGATCGAATACAAAAGAATCACTTGCCATCACATGATTTGTATCCAGGTAGTTGGGAGGGAACACAACTGTGAAACAAAGGAGCATGAAAACATACCATAGTAATTTAACTGCTAAATAAAGTTAGGCGACCCAGTAATGATACTAACGCGCCAATTTGTGGCAGTGCCGGAGGTATATGTAATTGTCAGGGTCAACTCACCGCCACGAACTTTCCAATTTCAACTGTGAAACCATCAAATCACTCTTCTAAGCAAACAAAAAAAAATTATATTGTGTTAGCACTGCGAAGCCCAGTGCCTGACCCCGGTGCACAATACTCGGCTCCGGTACTGGGCAGTGGCATGCTTATGCGCACTAGCGGAACAACTCATGCTAGATGTACACTCCTACATGCCAATCCTTTGTTTCTATATATACGTATTTAAATAACTGATAATGCCTAATAAGCATATCAAAATTATGAAACGAGGGCATCGAACGATTAGGGAGCAAGCGGAGGAGAATTGACCAGAGATAGACAGAGAGAGATGATAATACCTCCGAGCGAGAGGCCGCCTGGTTGACGGAGCACAGACCAGCGGCAGCCTCTCCCCCGCCGCCTTCGCGCACGCCTTCATCTCCCCTCTCCCCTCTCCCCTCCTCTTTGCCCCCCGCAGGCCGCCGCAAGAGAGGAGAACGAGCAGCGGAGCAGGAGGTGACACGAGGTTTCGAGGCAGCGTCAAACGAGTTCGCCTTGACTAATATCCGACAGGGGTAAGGGGTCCCGTGTCTCTCTGACAGCTGGGCCCCGCGATACCCCTGGCTTCCGGCCTTCCGGGAGTTTGGCACCCGTCTCGGGCTCTTGTGTGAGCTAGGGTTTAGGCACTAAGCGGCGGCGGCGGTGAGGATGGCGGAGGCGGTCGTGAGGTGCCTCCGGGACGGACGGCTCGACGGCGAGCACGCGCCGGCGCTGGCTGTGGAGGGATCACTCCAGTGCTGCCCGCTCGCGGCGGGCGCGATGCTCCACATCGCGGCCGCATTCGCCTCCCTGGTCGCCGCAGGGAAGGCGCAGGCTAGGTTTTGCCAGTCTCTTTGCCTCCTGGTGCGTAGGCTTTGCGTAGATTTGGCTGATGATGTGAATTAGCTTGGTTGTGAATTTTTGGTGGTGCAGGGGGCTGGTGGTCGTGGCATTTGATCGGAGCCCACTGGTGTACCTGGAATTCATGCGGCGCCGCGGCCTCGACACAAATGCTTTGGACCGATGGTATGATCTCACAGAAGCATTTCTGATAAATAGAAGGTGTTTGTTGTGCACGGACCGAATTCGTAAATATTTTTCAGACATGCGGAATGTTACTACTCCGACATGGACATTGGTGTTGGAATTTGACTCCAATTTGGGTCTCCTATTCAGAATATTTTTTTTTTCATGACAAAAGATGTTGGTGCAAAATTGGCAATTTAATAAATTTTGGAGTCATTGCAAAACAAGAGCCTCTTTTGTATCAGGGTGGTGTACTGCCAATGTAGCTCCTCTTAAGCATAGATCAAAGAAGATTCTTATATTAACTAACTTTGTGGAGTGGGAGCTTATGCATTGCCATTCATGCTTAAAATATATCAATAATTTTGATTTTCTGTTGGTCTTGGTTGGTTGAGCACAAATTTAACTATCAGTATCTCAGCGTGTGCAAAATCAAACATTGGATTCTTTGGTAACACAAATACCAGAAACATCTGTAGGGTCACTATGCAAAGAAATTTTAAATTTTAAATTCATAAATGTTCATACAATCTCCTTTCCAATTTAAAATCTGAAGTTGATATACCGAGTTGGCAGTTTGATATGCCATCTGAAGAGTTAAATGCTCAAGCTAACTGGACACTCTTTTGGCACACTATCTGTAAGGCAGAATGCATTCCTTCTGATAAAACGTACATGACAAGTTTACATGCATTCAACAGTGTTCGAATATTGGATTGCTATTCTGACCCCCTTGGATGGAAGCAGAAGATTCAAAATCAGCAGCATCAAGGGAACAGTGCAAAGCAGTTCTCAACAAACAAAGAGAACATTACTGTTTATAGAAGTGTGAAGGATGTTACAAAATTGATGTCCTCCATTACTGAACTTGGAGGAGGTATTATCTGCCATAGAGCGTTTGACCTGTTATTATTCCGTTGTTTCTGCCCTAATCCTAATTTGCTTACATTACTGATGTCAGGTTTTGAAGGAGAAGGCAAAAAGTATTTTTCTGTGGCAGTTGACTCAGTAAGAACTAACTACTTCTCTCTGACATTTTTGTGGGTGGAAACAATACCTGAGTTCGGATTATGTATAGTAACTTTGTTTCCCCCGTTGACAAAACTGGGGTTCCTACTGAGATTAATACCATTTGTTGAAGATTGTTTCATCGTCCATGTTTAATTATCTATGGAACTGATTTGACTAATGTTGTGGAAGTATGAGACATAAATAAACAGGAGATATAGTCTTATACTTCAATGGTTTTGTTATTGGAGTTCAGTTATTGTTCAATAGGTTGAAATTTTGGTGAATCATCATTAGCATATCTTTAACTAACAGCCAAAGCATTATCTCACTAACAACAGAGCAGTATGACATCAATCAAAAGTATTCCACTATTTGCTTTAGTTGGCATTGTTTACTGTTTGAAGGAAAACCCTATATTATCTCTTTATATAATCCAATATTTGAAAAGATGAAAGTCCATTGACTCATTGCTCTTATATATTCAACTTTCATTTGATACTTAACACCAAACATCCTCTATGTTATTTCAGATTAGCTCCATGTTAAGGCATGCTTCAGTGCCATCAATTTCAGGCCTTCTTACTAATCTTCGAAGCCATGGTATCCCTGCTTGTTCTATCTTCCATGCATATCATAGTGTTAGTGTAACCTTCTTGAGCAGCTGAACAGAATTTCTAGCAGTGTAATAATATTTTTGGGGATGTGAATCATCTTTGTCTTTTAGTGTTAGTATAGATCTGCAACATTGTACATGCCTATTTCAAACTCTGGACTTTTAAATGCCTTCAAGTAACACTAAAGTGTATTAATATATATCTGTCCTATTGTAGAACAAGTATCATCAATCTTTTGGATGATACATTCAGACCTCCATGAGCCCAAGGTGCCCCGAGCATTTGAATGTCTTTCCACTATGGTTGCTTGTGTGGAGCCAGCGCTTGTGGATCCTGTTTGTGGAGAGAGTCCTGGAAACTTGTCTGTCCTTGAGCAAAATTATTCAAAAGCAAAATTTATTGTGCGCCTTAAAAGACGAAATGGACGGGTGAAGCACCTTGTAAGGCTCCCTGCTGCTCCAGTGTTCTTATTTTTTTCTTTGCTTCTAAATTCAATTGAGGAAAGCTTGTTGATATTTGGTACAAACCCTACCTGTGCAGTACGAGGACCTGTATATTGAGGGGAATGATATCAAATTTGATTCAACTCCTTCTGTAAGTATAGAAGTGAACCAAAGTCTAGTGCCTAAGGTTAGTTCCTACGCTCTAGATTCTAGAACAATTAAATACTGTTGTGGGCCACTTATGTTAGTTGTTACTCCTATTTACAAATATTGGTCGTTGTTGTAAATTGTGATAAGTTGGTTCAACAGGCTCAGTTCAATCTTGAGCTGTCAGAGAAGGAGCGCAGTGACAGGGCAAATGTTGTTCTTCCTTTTGAACATCAAGGTAAATTTTATATGAAGTAAAGTTATTTCTGAGGGGGAGGTGCATTGCATCTGGAACTTGACTTTCCCACATTTTATCTCAGGAAATGGCGAACCAATTCGTATATATGATGGTCGCCGGTCCCTACCTGAGGCTCAACATGACCTGAGCTTAACCGCACCGGCCCTTGTGGATGAAATAAAAGCTCCCAAATCTGGAACTGCAAAGGGTGAAATACATTACTTCCGTGACTCAGATGACGAGCAACCTGACTCAGATGAAGACCCAGATGATGATTTGGACATATAAAGTGCGAGTGTAGGTGCTCTTTACTTTAGTAGGTGGTATGCGCAGATGAACTTAAAGTATAGGTTTGAATATATATAAGTATGAGCGCTGAGAGTTGCTATCTTTTGTAGGTTAGTATTTTTTTTAGCGCTTCCATGCTTTACCTTGTCGATCGTAGTTGCACAAACCTTGAAGCGCTAAAATTAATGAATTGTATTACTTATTTTAGAGTATGTTTGCACAAATCAACCTTGCTAAGTTTTTGATTGAACTCAAAGAATTTGGTGTTTACATCTGTTTAATATATTGAATGTTTTGCTTCCCATTCTTGGCCACATTGTAGGTAGCAGAAACCTTAGCCAACACTTTTTACTTAGATGAAGTTTGATTGACTAGTTTGTCCAACAAACAAAAAAAAATGCATAAATGACATGTAGGGGCATGGCTGACTATTCCCCCCCCCCCCCCCCCCCCCCCCCCCTCTTTTAGGCTATGTTAAGGCTGAAGTACGCAATAACAATAATTTGGGTGCATAATTCTTTATTAATGAGTTGTTATATTTAATGATATAGGATGATTTTGTTAAAACGAAATCTTACATATGAACTTCAAATGCTCTGATCTCACTGTAACGTGGCTGGGTGAGTCTAAGAGAACTCCTCACGAAATGTAGGCCCAACTATTCGGATTTTGGATTAAAACAATCACATGTATGTTGGTCCCTCGGCTGCGCCGCACAGGTAAGCAGTAAGCTTACCAGCACACTCACTCACTATGGCTAGAAGTAGAAGAAGATATTGAGAACACCTCACACACACACAACACAAGCCCAGCGCTGGCCGAAAGCTCAGCCTCTGGATGTGGCAAACTGAACTGATTTGTTGTATTGCCTTTGGATATAATATATACAACTCTAGCTGTACCTCTACCAGGTACATAGTTGTTGGTGAGTACACCAACTACCTACTACCGGAGTACAAGAGTACACCAACTACTTACTCCTAAGGTATAGAGTACACTAATTATCTACTCCTAAGGTACAAGGGTACACCAATTACCTACTCCTAAAGTATAAAGCTTAGCTCAGTCATCTTCACTCTACATGGCTGAAGTAAACCACTACTATTATGTCCTACTGCCTTACTGCTACAACTACAGGAGCTGGTCGCAGAGCCGATCAGTCTCCAACTCCCAACAGAGAGTGGTCAGTCGAGCCGACCATTCTCCAACAATGGAGAAACGGGAGCAACAGATTATGTCTTACAATTCTTCCCCTAATCCTACTGCTAACCCGATGCCTTGACCTCATCCATGCCAATCATCTTCCTCAGCTCCATGAACCGCAGGCGCCCAAGTGACTTGGTTAGGATGTCAGCAAGCTATCTGTCGGTCTCGATGAACTCGATGACGATCTACCCTCCATCGATACAGTCCCGGAGGAAGTAGAACTTGATGTCAATGTGCTTACTCCGACGTTGAGGACAGGGTTCTTGGTAAGGGCGATGGCGGGCTGGTTGTCCAGCATCAGAGCTGGCAGGTGAGCTTCCTCGTCGGTCAGCTTGCCCAGCAGCCGACGCAGCCAGACAGCCTGGCACGCCGCCCTGGCCGCTGCGACGTACTCCACCTCACACGTCGACAGCGCCATGATCTTTTGCTTCAGCGACTGCCAAGCAATGGGGGCCGCTCCAAAGAAGACAAGCACGCCAGAGGTGCTCCATCGCCCATCAATGTCGCCCGCCATGTCCGCATCGCTGAAGACAGTGAGCTTCGGCTCACCTTCCTTTGCCTTGGGGGTGCCTCACTGAAGACCATGAGCCGCAACCCACCCTTGCCGCCACTTTTGGGGAAGATGATCGCTTGATCGAGCGTCCCCTTGACGTAGCGCAGCAACCTTTTCACTGCCGACCAGTGATCTTCGCGCGGGTCCCCCATGAAACGGTTGACGTACCCAACCGCGAACGTAATGTCCGGTCAGGTATGAGTGAGGTAGCGTAGCCCGTCGACGATGCTCTAGTAGCACGTCGCGTCCACCTTTGCAGCAGTGCTGTGCTTGCTCAGCTTTAGCCGCTCCTCCATCGGAGTCGCGCATGGCTTGCACTCCGCCTGCCACCGCGCTCCAGCAGCTTCTCCACGTAGGCACGCTGACCTAGGGAAATGCTCTGCTTCCCCTGCCTCACCTCGATGCCGAGGTAGTAGGAGAGCGCGCCGAGATCGCTCATCTTGAAACGAACCGCCATCTCGTGCTTGAAACCGTCGATGTCCTCTGCTCACGCTTCGGTGACGATTAAGTCATCCACGTACACGCCGACGACGAGCTCGTCCTTCCCCCGTCGCCGCGTGTAGAGCGCGTGCTCTATAGCACAGCGAGTGAACCCAAGCTTGCCCAAGGTGGCGTCGAGCTTGGCGTTCCACGCCCGAGGGGCCTGTCGTAGCTCGTAGAGCGCCTTGCGCAGCTTGAGCACCTTGTGCTCAGCGCCCTTGACGGCGAAGCCCGGAGCTTGCTTGACGAAGACCGTCTCCGCGAGCTCGCCGTTGAGGAACGCAGACTTGACGTCGAGGTGGTGGACGCGCTAATCCTTCGCTGCTGCCATGGCCAACACGCTGGAGCAAAGACTTCCTCGAAGTCGATGCCCTCACGCTACACGAAGTCATGGGCGATGAGCCAAGCCTATACTTGACAATGGCGCCACGCTCATCCCGCTTCACCTTGTAGACCCACTTCAAGCCGATCGACCTGCGGCCCACCGGTGGATCTACCAGCTCCCATGTGCCATTGTCCTCGATAGCCTTCACCTCTTCCAATATCGTTCGTCGCCAATTGGCGTCGCGTTCAGCCACTGCAAACGTCGGTGGCTCCTCGGCACTAACAAGAAGCAGCTCTGGATCGTCGAGCAGCCGACTCGATAGGCCTGTGGCCCCTGCATTATCGACGATGTTGTCCAGGCTACGGAACCACACCTCCTCACCATCATGGAAGGCATCCATGAACTCACTGATGTCGCTTGGAGGGGAGGTAAACTCGATTGGTGGTCCTCGGCCTCCCTGTTCTACTGGAGTGGTCGGCATCACTGTCGGAGTGGTCGGATCCACTGCTGGAGCGGTCGGCGCCACTCCTAGAGTGGTCGGCTCCACTGCTGGAGCGTTCGACACTACTGCTGAAGTGCTCGGCATCCCCTCTGGAGTTCTCGGCATTGCTGCTGGACCACTCGGCACCACTCCTAGGGTGGTCAGCACTTCTTCTCCAGTGTCTCCACCACCGTGGATAACTAAGTGTTCGACGACGAAGGTGCTGCTCAAGCTGCCAGCTTCCCCAGTGCCCGGACCCTTCCAGTCCCAAGCTGTCATCTCATCGAACACCACATCCCTAGAGATCACAACCTTGCCTCTCTTGGGATCATAAAGGCGATAGGCCTTGCTGCCCTTCTCGTAGCCTAGGAGCACCATCGACGTGCTCCTGTCTTTCAGCTTGCCGAGGTGAGGCTTGGTGTTCTTCACATGGCCGACACAGCCAAATGTCCTGAGGAAGTACATATTCGGCTTGCATCCATGCCAAGCCTTGAACGACGTCTTGCCCTTCAGGGCCTTGGTGGGCGCTCGATTGAGGATAAACATCGCCGTTGTCACCGTCTCTCCCCAGAATTCGGCCGGCATCTTCTTAGCCTTCATCATGGATCGAGCCATGCCGACCATCGTCTAGTTCCGCTACTCCACCACGCCATTCTGCTGTGGCGAGTACGGCGCGGTGTGGTGTCGCACTACGCCCTGATCCGCACAGTACGCAGCGAACTCCACCGAAGTGAATTCACCGCCGCGATCAGTTCGCCGCACGCGTAGCTTCTTGCTGCTCTCTGCCTCCGTGCGTGCCTTGAACTTCTTGACCGCTTCCACCGCCTCGGTCTTGCTTGTTAGAAGCTGCAGCCATATGTACCGACTGCAGTCATCCACCAGCAAGATGAAGTACATGCGCCCATCGGACGTCGCCGATGTGATCGGCCCACAGAGGTCACCATGGACCAGCTCGAGGGCCTCTGCCGCACGGTACTTCGCCATCTTCGGGAACGACAGCCTTTTTGCTTCCCGACCAAGCAGCTGTCACAAAGCTCGCCTACGTGCTCTATGTGAGGCAACCCAATCACCATCCTCTCTAGCCGATCAAGAACGTCGAAGCTAAGATGTCCATACCGGGCATGCCACAGCCATGGCTCCTTCGTGCGTCGTGCAGCCAAGCAGATGGGCTGCTCCACCTTCAGGTCGAGCAGGTACAGCCGGTTTCAGGACCTCTTCACCTTGGTAAGAAGCCGCTGCTCCCGGTCCCTGATCCTGAGGACGCTGTCCTTAATCAGTACCTCGTTGCCGCGCTTATCCAGTTGGCCAATGCTGATGATGCTTGAACGTAGCTGCGGGATGTAATATACATCTGTCAGAGCGCGGTGCTCGTCGTTCTGGCACCTGAAGATGATGGTGCTGCGTCCTCGGATCGTCACCCTTGAGCTGTCACCGAACTTCAGCGTGCCGATCACGTTGCCGTCGAGCTCGAAGAAGGTTTCCTTAGAGCCCGTCATGTGGTTGCTGGTGCCAGAGTCCAGGTACCACCGCTGCTCCATCTCACCACCCACACGTTCGAGGTGGACTTGGGAGCGCGGTTCGTCGAGGTGGACAGCCTTCAGAGCCTTGCCGTGCCCTTCCACCGCCACCACCTCTCCCTTCTCCTTCGCCTTAACGTCGTGCAATGCACAAAACGTCATCATCAGGAGAGTGGCCTCATCATCCTCATCAGCCTGCGTTAAATGAGCCTTAACCTTCTTCTCTTGCTTACGATTTGGGCACTCCTTTGCCTAATGGCCCGTCTTCCTGCAGCGCCGGTAGGCGTTGGGGTCGACCTTCTTCTTCTCCGAAGAAGAAGCCTTACCGCGGCGCTTGCCATCGCCACCGCGGCCGGAGGAGGTTTCCTCGGACTTCTTCTCCTTCATCCGGGCAACCCACTCCTCCTCTGTCAGCAGCAGCTTGCCGCTGTCCGTCGATACTGTGGCCTGCTCCATGCGCTCGTCCACCACCCGCAGACGGCCTGTCACATTCTCAATGGTGAGGGTGGACAAGTCCAGCATCGTCTCTATAGAGAGAGCAATCTGGATGTAGTTCGCCGGCACGTAGTGGAGGTACTCGGAGACCGCCTCTTCTTCGTCGATGGTGACACCGTGGCTCCTCAGCTTGCTGAAGAGCGTTTGCAGGCGGAGGAAGAAGTCCTCCACCGACTCACCATCCTTGAACTTGAGGTTAGTGTACTCCTGCTTCAGCAGCTAGGCTGTCGCCTTCTTTGCGCGGTCGGAACCGACGCGCATCGCCGCAATAGCCTCCAACGTCTCCTTAGCAGAGCTCTTCGCCCCCAACGGCTCCTTGTACTCCGCTGGCACAGCAGCGATGATGGCTTCCAATGCTGACATGTCGTCTTCTTCGTTGTCGTTGCCCTTGTCAATGGCATTCTAGAGCCGTCGGGCTCTGAGCTTGACCTTTATGGTCGCTGCCCACTTGTCATAGTTGGTGCGAGTCAGCGTCGGCCAACTGGTGCCGTTGACCTCCTGCACCGGCGACGACGCTTGTACGGCTTCGATACCACTTGTTGGTCCCTCGGTTGTCCTGCACAGGTAAGCAGTAAGCTTTTTCAGCACACTTATTCACTATAGTTAGAGGTAGAAGAAGATATTGAGAACAGCTCACGCACACAGCATAAGCCCAGTGCTGGCTGAAAGCTATGCCTTTGGATGTGGCAAACTGAACTGATTTGCTGTATTGCCTTTGGATAGAATATATACAACTCTAGTTGTACCTGTACCAGGTACATAGTTGTTGGTGAGTACATCAACTACCTACTACCGGAGTACAAGAGTACACTAACTATTTACTTCTAAGGTATAGAGTACACCGACTACCTACTCCTAAGGTACAAGAGTATATCAACTATCTACTCCTAAGATATAAAGCTTAGCTCAGTCATCTCCACTCTACATGGCTAAAGTAAACCACCACTACTTGTCCTGTTCGTTTGGCTGATAAGCCATGACTGAAAGTATTGTTGGCTGATTTGTTGTGAGAGAAAAATATTGTTCGTTGACTGAAAAAGTACGACTTATAAGCCAAGCTAACAGGACGACTATGGCCTACTGCCTTACTGCTACAGCTACAAGAGCTGGTCGACAGAGCCGATCAGTCTTCAACTCCCAACAGGGAGTGGTTGGCCGAGTCGACCATTCTCCAACAATAGAGAAACGGGAGCAGCAGATTATGTCTTTCAATGTATATATATGGAAAAACAAATTGGAATGTTACAGTTAGCGACAACGGCATACAAATTGGAATGTTACAGTTAGCGACACGGGCATGTTGTGTGGTACTCTTAACCAGTTAGTTAGGCCTTAATGGCGGCCTCTGATTTGGAGTCGAGGTCCACCGTCTGCACGATGGGCTCCTTGAGCGACGCGTGCTTGACGGTGACCTGGTACTCGCCGTGGAAGAGCTCGGCCTCGAACACACCCTTGCTGTCCGTCTTGGGCTTCTCGGGCACTTTCCTCCACTCGTCCAGGAGCTTGTCGACGACGTCCCCCTGCGGCAGGTTCTTGAAGTTGTTGTCGGTGAGGCACATGACGTAGCAGCCCTTGGCGTGCCAGGCCGCCCACAGGACGATGCCCTTGACGCCTGGGTGGCCGAACCCCTCCCTCATCACCTCCTCCAGGAACTCCACCTGCTTGGGCCCCTTGGTGACGTCCACCTCGGTGAGCCAGATGGGCACCTTGGCCGCCGCGAGCGTGTCCAGGGAGCCCCTCATGTAGGGGATGTTGGGCTTGTCGAAGTGGCTCTCCAGGCCGATGCCGTACTTGAGGTCCTCGTTGCCCGGGTACGACTGGATCTGCTTCAGCTTGGCCAGGTACTTGGTTGGCAGCGGCGCCAGGTCGCAGGGCTGCTCGATGGTGTTGAACTCGTTCATGAACAGGATTGGCTTGCTGTCCAGCTTGGCCACCTCCTTGAAGATCTCCCCGGACGCGTCCTTGCCGAGCTTGTCCTCGAAGAAGCTGAAGTGGAGGTTCTCGTTCACCACGTCCCAGTGGATGACCTTGCCGGCGTAGCGGGAGACGACGCTCTTGAGGTGCTTGGCCACGGCGGCCTTGAGCTTGTCGGTGCTGAGCTTGCTCACCCACGGCATCTGGTGGCTCTGGTCGTCCCAGAACACGTTGTGGCCACGCACCTTGATGTTGTGCTTCTCCGCCAGCTCCAACATCTTGTCCGCCACCTCGAACCCTTCCTGCCCCTCGTTGTACTCCGTGCTGTACCACTTCATCTCGTTCTCCATCGTCGCCCACTTGAACCGCTTCGTGAACCACTCCTCGTACTTGGGCATGTCCAGGATCTCCTTGGTCATGGCGTTGCCCAGGGGGAAGCCCTTGGCCACCCACTCCACAGACAGCTCCGCGTCCGGCAGTGGCTTGCCGCCGCACTCCACCGTGATCTTCACCTTCTTCTTGCGTTCCTGCATTCGAATTCAGTATATATATTTCAACGGCTCATTGAGACCGATGATTCCACTAGCATTCCATTCTGGGTCTGCATTGAGTGGGAAACCTTGGCGACGACTTCATCGCGGTGAGCGTTCCATTCTTCAAAGCTGAAGCCCTGCAGCGCTATGCTCTCCGCCATGATCTCCGCGGTTGAGTTGCTCTGCACGCATTGTTAGCTTCCATATATCAGTTCTTCTTTCATCCACGTCTCGTTGGACTGATTAACTCCCTTTCATAATTTGCAAAGATTGTCCTGCCACCTATTACATTACCTGGAAGAAGAGATCGCCCTTGCCTTCGGCGAAGGAGGTGGCTCCACCCTTGAGCAAGGTCCAGCAGCCGGACTGGGCCACGATCGCGCCGGCGGTGTTGAACTTGCCATCGGGCGTCACGATTATGGCAGTGATGTCGCCGGTGCCCTTGGAAAACTTGAGCCAAACTGGGAGCACACGCACAAAACGTCTGTCCGTTTAGCTGCATCATCTTCGACGCCTGGTGGTCGACTGATCACAGAGATCTCGGGATAAATGAATTGGACAATTATATGAGTGCGGATTACCGGAGAGTGCGTAGTGGTGGTCCTTCCTGAGCTCGACCTTGAGGACGGAGCCCTTGACAGGGCACTTCTTGCTGCCAGAGTCGGCGGCGCTGATGATGCCGCCTCCATACAGAGGTTTCTCCGGCTCCTTGATGCACTGCAATGCAAAGCAACGGTGTCGAGCAGGGCCAGTCAGTCGCGGACCAGGGCATATAAGTGCCGATGGAAACGACTCAGCTCACAGGGGTGGGAAGGTTTTACTTGGGGCATGTGCTGCTTACCTCAATGTTTGCTGAGTAGTCATAGGGGACCTTTCCTGATGATTTCTTTGAGGAATCGTCGGCCTTTTCTGATGTTTCCTTGGAGGAATAGCCACCGCCCTTTTCTGATGGCTGTTCTGAAGAATAGCCCTTTTTTGAAGTGACCAAGGATCCTGCGTCGAGAGGAGAGATGGTTATGCATCACAGCATCAGAACCTTTTTTTTTTGGAAATTTCAACATCAGAACTTTTGATCTTGCACATTTTCTGTCGACCAACTTCATCCGTTGTTTGTCTATAAGAATCCTCTAAAGTGAATTGTTATGCCCGGAGTTTGTACATAGGTTAATTAGAGATTTCTCACTAATGTAAAATTGTAAAAATCAATATGTTCTTTATGCTTATACATATTGATTGAGTCAGTAATTTTGCTATTACATTTGAAAAAGAAAATGCATAGTTAAAGCTAATTAGAAAGAACTAACCTTCAAATAGCACGATCAACAAGATGAAGACCAACTTTCCTGTGGAAACCATCATATTTCTTTTGACGCTCTACGATGGGCACCGTAGACTTTGAAAGGTTTCTGTTTATATAGTAGCTTTTAGAAGAGAGAATGACGGGGGACCAAAGAGCTATATTTGGTCTTAACTTTTGTTCAAGATTAAAATGTAATAAGGTGGGATAAAAATAGTAGGAAGGCCGTTTCACATATAGGGAGGGTAACATTACTCCTAAGTAACGCATCGCATGCCCAGCCCCACGGTTGGTCACTATCCAGGGTAATGCACGTTGTTGGGAACAATTGCATACATCAGCTTATGTGTATTGCTACAATGCTACTCCCTCCATCATAAATACTACATGTGTTTGGACAAGTTTTGTTCAAACATTTGAAACTTTAACTGTTACTTACTTTTATTTAAGATAATTAGGGCCAAGAAAGTCATATGGCGACTCCAAATAGTAATGACGTTGCAGAGCACATGTTAGTCACAATAACTTGTTGTTATTAATTACTAAAACCAAATTGAGGGCCTAGATGATTTCAAAAGTATCAATACCGTCAGTGTGATCCTTTTATTGTTAACTTACATCAATAGTATTTATACATTTAATTCAGTAGTTAACCTAAGTAGAAAGAGTATTATCCTTTTCAACCCCGTTGCAATGGGGCTTCTTGCCCTGTTTTGAATTTTGATTTGACACGGCGCATCTCCGTTAAGCTAGCTTTAGCAAAATTAATAGCCTCGTACTAGTAGGTAATGAGATTGGTAATGTTTGTTCTTGTAAGATTGGTGTCCACAGGCACAGGGGTGAGATAGAGCTATAGAAGGATGTATATCTATATTGAAGAACAAATCGAATTCCTCCTCTGTTTTATATGAACATCACATGGATCGCCTCACCAGGAATTCTATCTCTCGGGCGCCCTATATATGTATGTGTATGTATATGACTGACTGACGACATCACAAACCACAATACCCTAGAATCTAGACCCACAATCATGCACATGCACATGTGTATGCGTATGTATATCAATCCCCTCCTAGCTTAGTAGTAGGAGTACTAGGAAGGAGGCTACTTATATAGGAGCTAAGGCAGCTAGACGTGTATGGTGTACTCGCTATCGGGGTCGGTCTCCCTGTCGACGCTCAGGCTCTGCACCACGGTGGAGTTGGCCACCGGGTGGCTGACGGTGACCTTGTAGTCCCCGTGGAACAGCTCGGCCTCGTAGTATCCGTTGGCGTCCGCCACGGCGGCGTGCGAGTGCGTCATCCACTCCGCGATGAGCTTGTCGACGACGTCGCCGGTGGGTAGGTTCCTGAAGTTGCTGTCGGTGAGGCACATGACGTAGCAGCCCTGCGGGTGGCGCGCCGTCCAGAGGATGATGCCGTGCACGGCCGGGTGCGCGTACACCTCCCTGAGTATCTGCTCCAGGTATTGCGCCTGGTTGGGCCCCGGCGCGACGTCGATCTCGGTGAGCCAGATGGGCGCGTTAGCCTCGGACATGGTGTCGAGCGCGGCGCGGATGTAGGGGATGCTGGGCACGGAGAAGTGGCCCTCCAGGCCGATGGCCATCCTAGCGTCGTTGGTGTTGCTCGGGAACTTCTTGATCTGGAACAGCTTGCCCAGGTACTTGCTGGGCCCGGCCATCGGGTCGCCGGGCCACTCCAGCGTGTTGTACTCGTTCATGGACATGAGCGCCTGCGCGTCCAGCTGGTGCGCCTTGCCGTAGAACTCCGCCGACGCGTCCCACCCGAACTTGCCCTCGAAGAAGTTGAAGTGGAGGTTCTCGTTCACCACGTCCCACGCGATCACCTGCCCGGCGTACCGCGACATCACCGACTTGATCCGCCGCGCCGTCGCCTGCTGGAGCTGCTGGTACGACAGCGACTGCACCCAGGACGGCTGCTGGCTCGGCTGGTCCCAGAACACGTTGTGGCCGCGCACCGCGATGCCGTGGCTCTTGGCGAACCTCAGCATCGCGTCGGGGACCGAGTAGTCTTCGCGCCCCTGCACTTGCTCCGTGCTGTACCACTTCATCTCGTTCTCGAACGTGGTCACCGTGAACCGCGACGTGAACCAACGCTGGTACGCCGGGCTCTGCAGGATCTCCGCGCTCATGGCCGACCCCAGCGGGAAGCCGTTCCGGACGTGCTCGATGCGCACCTGCGCGCCCGGCACGGGCTTGCCGGAGGAGTCCCTGGCGCGGAGCCGCACCGTCTTCTTGCGCGCCGACTTGATGGCCGCGTGGTGGTGCGCCGCCCACTCCTCGCGGGAGAAGGGCTGCAGCGAGACGTTGTCCACCCATATGTCCACCGTCGTCGTGTTGCTCTGCATCCAGCGGACCCATAAGTTCTTGTGAGTTGTAAGAACAGAGCATAGCCTGACAGTAACAGCTTCTCTTCTTGCAACGAACATTCATGCGTGCGTTTAGTTTACCTCGAAGTAGAGTTCTGCTGCTCCGGAGGCGGGGGCGGTGAGGCCGCCTTTGAGAATAGACCAGCAGCCGGACCGCGCTTCGACGCCGCCGGCGTGGATGAAGTCGCCGTTGGTCTTCACCACAGCTCTGATATCGGCGCTACCATTGCTGACCTGCAACCAAGCTGCATATACCAGAAGAAAAAACACAAAATTAATAAGCTGATTTTTCGTTCATCGCTGCTGCGACCAATTTTTTCCCCCGGAAGCCGGAGCTCACTCACTGACCTGACAGAGTGTAGTGCGTGTCATTCTGCAGGTACACCTTCTGGCTGACGCTCTGGTACGGCCGGGTCCGGTTGCGCGCCACGCCGTAGCTGTTGCCGCTCGCTGACAAGCCTTCCTCGACGGCGCCGTACCCGAACGACGACCAGCCCTGGAGGCCGGCGCTGAAGTTGGCGTTCCGGAGGATGCCGCCGCCGTACTGAGGCTCCAGCGGCTCCGGCAAGCACTGCGCCCACACGTTTCGCAGCACGAGCGTTCAGGTCAACACAAGTTTCACCCTCCGTATAACAGTAAAGTTACAAAAAAAATTGTTTGAACGGCAGTAAAGTCACCCTGGACAGTAAGATGGGTGTAGTATAACTGTCAAAAGTGCCAGGCCTGTCAAGATCCCAGTAAAAGCCGTTGAAAAGTTTGTGTACGGTAACTAACTGTGAACTAAAGTAGACTATTAGGATGCTACTACGCACATGCCAGATTTTAGTTTGGTGCACTGTCACTCATTTGCAGCCCCATATATATGTAGCTATTGGTCTATTTCAACTTTTCTTTTGGATTATTTGACTACAGGTCAACTAGTACTAGAAGCACATATACATACTCCTATATCCTGTTTGACTCGCCTGCAAAAGCCCAAGTGATCGCGTATCTAACTGACGCCTAACATAGGACTAACAAACGAAACCACGTTCTACTTGGCACAAGAAACAATTGGGGTGGCTGACTGTGAAACCAAATTGTGGTGTGCAGAATAACTGAAAGCAATAAGTCACTTTTAGGCCCTTGTTTGGAAGCCCCTGACTTTCCTATCCTGCCCTGGACGGATTCACACACGAGTAGACCTCTTTTTCTTTTTTAAGGGGCCTCTTTTGAACCGAGAGGGAGTGAGCCGATTGATTGATGAAAAAAATATATCTTCACCAACCAAATTAACCTGAATAAGTTAAGCTGCAGGTGAGGATCAGTGATCTGTCCAATAAGCTAGCCTCAGTGGTGGCCTGCATGAGAGCATGATCTGGTGTGTGGCAGACACTGGGGTACACACGCCCTCCCCTGCTTGGCGTGCACCAGAAACGCAAGCGAAAAGGGGCTCTGGTTTTTTGACCGTGTCGACATGTCAGGAGGCACACGCCGATATACAAATATAGGCTGTGTTTAGTGGTAGGAATTTGGATTTTGGGGCTACTGTAGCACGTTCGTTTTTATTTGGCAAATAGTGTTCAAACATGGACTAATTAGGCTCAAAACGTTCGTCTCGCAATTTCCCACCAAACTGTGCAATTAGTTTTTCTTTTCGTCTACATTTAATGCTCCATGCACGGGCCGCAAACATTCGATGTGACAGGTACTGTAGCAACTTTTTAGAAGTTGGGGTGGAACTAAACAAGGGCATAATAAAGATGTGTTGACACACAGAAAGTCAGAACACAACAGTCAGGTAGTCAGCAAAGTTAGTTGTATGTGCGTGCACATAGGCTGATTGCGGCACACCGATCAGTGGGTTGGTTTTTGGTTGCTAACTTGCTATAAGTGGGGGGTCGGCGCTTTGCATGATTATGAGTCGGACGCATTTGGGGGCATCGGCTAACTTTTCCAAGTAATTTTTCAGAAGCTAGTGTGCGTTTTGATGATGATCTGATGACATACAGAGGTGGTTCATCGGACCGGGTCAAGAACTCAAAAACGAGACGGCATGGGCATGGCATGTGGTTAGGCACCTGGCCAACTTACTTATTCTGTCCTTGTTGGAAATATTTGGTCCTGTTCGATCGGGGAGGGAAAATTTGGCAGAATGGCTGTGAATTCTTGTTGCTCCTACTTGTTTGGTCCATCTGCACCTACCCATGATCGATGTGCGTGCATGCTGCCCGATCAAAAGGGGTACTATACTAAATTCAAATCAACCAAAAAGCTACACACACTTGTATATATGAACGAGGTGTAACCTTCTTGTCCTGTGTTCACATGGCCGATAGACTGGGCCTAGTTAAAGAAAGTTCGCATGATGATTCTATTATCACTAATAAAACATTTAATTTGTGACCTGCGCGCGTGCCTACATACGCGACATGTCAAAATCCCGTCCCCACAGTGAGTGTTGAGTGCCTCATCAGTGGACTCCGACCCGCACAAATGAGCCACGGGAGGAGGCGAAACCAGCAAGCAGCAGCAGGCTAGACAAGTATTCTTGTGTTGTGTGCGCAGCTAGTGCACGAAATGGCCCACGCACACGCATGTCACCTGTCAGTTACATGTCACGCGCGCGCGCGCCGCCGCCGGCGACAGGCAACTAACGACGGCCGGTGTTAACCGGCCGCGCCGCCCCTGCCACTCAGGGATAGGATGCGTGACATGCGCAATGCGATGATGTGAAGCTGATGGTGGCTCTGGTGGATCCATGCAGCACGGTAACAAAGTTCGGCAGCCGGGCACGTCACAGGTATGTATGGATGAGCTAGCTACTAGCTTAGAGAGGGAGGGAAGAAGGAGAGAGGCCGGTTAGTTAGGCATGCATACCTCAGAGCTCGACGAGTAGTCGTAAGGAAGAGATTGCACCACGCGAGCAACTGCGAGGAGATGAAGAAGAAAGTCGATGTGGTTAGTTTTTCACCCATAACCAATACAGTTGTTTCCACTCAACTGAACGAGAGAAAGCTAGAGCGAATTGAAGAAGAGCCTAGCTAGCTAGCGAATGGCGGCTAGTTCGATCGAGCTTTACCACTCAGCATGGCGACCCACAGCAGCGACTGGAACAAGGCTTGGGCTCTCCCCATTGCTGGAACCCCCCTCTCTTCCATTCTCTCTCTCTCTCTCTGTGTACTGAGATGGCCGAATGAAGAGGCAGAGAGAGATGCTGGAGAGAGGGAGGATCGGAGGCTGATGAGCCGAGCTGCTGATTGCACCGTGCATGCCGCAGCATCTGCTTGGGCTATTTATAGAGGTTTGTTGGCTAGCTTGCTCCACTGCACCACCACGGCCGGCCGGTAGCTTGCGGCCTAGCGATAGCGAGGAATAGGAGTTGCTTGGTTCCCGCTTCCCGCTGCTGGTTAGTTATGTTTAGACGGCCGATGGGAGAAAAAACGTACGTAATGGTCTTGGGCCGTGTGGTGTGATTTCTTCCTTTTGCGCGCGCGCGCATGGAGTACGTCAAACCAATCGCTACGGCTCTACCGTCCGGCCGGATCCCCGCTGTGTGCGCTCTAGAGCTTCCTTTTTGACCCCGTTCCGCCACTCGTCTCCACTGACGAGGACCTCCTGCGGCGGGTCCACCGGGCCATCGGTATAACGGATTTCTGACGTCATTATTGTTTCATTTCATTCATCCAAACCAGCACAGGTAGAGAAATGACTTTTGATCAACTTCGAAATTTGGCTTTAGTCCCGGTATTTTTCGCGCCCGGGACTAGAGAAACCTTTAGTCCCAGTTGGTAGCTCCAACCGGGACTAAAGGTCCATCCCAACAGCTATTGCGGCAGGCTTTTGCTGCAGGGGACCTTTAGTCCCGGTTGGACCCGGTTGGAGCTACCAACCGGGACTAAAGGTTAACTTTTACTCCTGGTTGGTCCCTCCAACCAGGAGTAAAAGTCTACTCCTGGCTGAAGGCTCCGCCCGAAACTAGAAAGGGACCTTTAGTCCCGGTTAGAGCTACCAATTAGGAGTAAAAGTCTACTCCCGGCTGGAGATTCCGTTCAGAACTAAAAAGGGACCTTTAGTCCAGTTGCTGTCTCTAACCGGGACTAAAGGTTCCTACGAGGCCGATATGTGTATAAGTCATCGTCACGGCCGGGGCCGGGGGTCAAACGGAAAGGCGTGAGCCCGGCGGTTAGCAAGCAAGCAGCCAAGCACTGTGGCCGATATGTGTATACGTCATCGTCACGGCCGGGGCCGGGGGTCAAACGGAAAGGCGTGAGCCCGGCGGTTAGCAAGCAAGCAGCCAAGCACTGTGGAAAACCTACGAGGCCGTTTGCTGACGACGGGCTGAGCGTTGTCAGCCAAAATTCGCACGCATCGGCCAAGCCACCCGTCCGCTCCCTCCCCGTACGCTACGCCACACCACGGGGCATGGGTGCGTGACCTCCTGGCTCATCGTCGTCTCCCCGCGCGTGGCGTGGAGGAGTGCCGTGGGGGCAAGACCGCGGAAGCGGGCGCTGGCAAGCCAGGCAACGCAAGCGGGCCAGGCCTGCCGTTTCGACGCTTGAGTTCCAGCACGGGAGGTTGGTTACTCGGCAACGGGGTGAGCGAGATGCATGAAGAAACTTCATCTTGCTTGTGATGCTAGTTCATTGCCAATCACCAACTCTTGGTGAATGCCCGCATCAACTGCGCTGACTCGCTGAGGTTCCAGTTCCAGATTGCAGTATCTTGCAAAGCTGCGCTGCTAAAAGCTACTAAGTGCTAGTAACTGCTAGGAGTAGAACCTAGTACTAGTACAAGTAGTATAGCAGGCTAATAACATGATAACAACAGCTACTGGTGTGCACGTTAAGGTCCAGACTTGGGGTGCAGCAAAGCAACAGAGCCAGAGTATGCAGTGCGTGCGTGCGGCTGCTTGCCCATCTCTCTTGGTGGTGGCCAGAGCTGAGCCGAAATCCCTGGAGCGCGTCCACACCGCAGCAGGGTCAGCGCGCCGGACGATATCGTCAAAAATCATTCAGGAGCTTGCGCCATGATGCGCGCATGGATGCCTGCATTTGCCAATGCAACAGCGACGTCCATCGCCTTCACCACTTGGTTTCATGCTAGGATCGCTATCGCTCTGCGCCTGTCTGGACTCTGGACTCTGGAGGAGAAATTAATAGGTTTCCGTATGCTGATGCCTTGTGATTAGTGAATCAAGTTTATTTTCTCTAGATCATTGGGTCGAAAAAAAAACTCCGACAATTTGTAATTGAAAGGAAAAAAAAAGGACGAAAATGAACTAAAGGAGTCACTCAGATGTCAGAGCTATCTGCTTCCATCCCTACTAGTGATGACCACCTCTCAAAAGATTGGACTTTCTGCTTGCTATCCGCTTACTTGCCAATTCGCTTGCAGATCAGCAACAGAACTAACATGAACCAACCTTAGGTTGCCCCTAGGCAGAGAGAGGCCGTTCTTGTACTCCCTCCGCCCCTTTTTAATGTCGCTATGCCATGCATGTTGATCAAACTTTATTAAGTATAACTATGCCCGTAGAAAATATGAGAAATATTTATATATCTCCAAATAAGTTAGTATAAAAATAGATCCAATAATTTATCTAATGATACTAATTATGTATCATAAATAATAATATTTTTTATATATATATTTAGTTAAATTTAAGTATATTTGACTTCTCGGAAGTGAAAACGATGGTTAAAAGGGACGGAGGGAGTATTTTGCAAGTATATTGGAATATAATTATACTCATATAACTTAGATGTTTTAATAAGCTAGATAATTTATAAATCAACGGATATTTGTAGCTTTTAAAGTTGAGTAAATCTTATGTTAAACGACATGGTCATATCTTATGAACAGATAATGCAGTGTAGCCTTTTGATCTAGTTTATAAGGCGCAGACACATATCAAAATTCAAAATCCTCGACTGATAATTTAATTAATAATTTTTTAATATTTTGATCAACAATTTTCTACTATTATAATACAAAAAATATACTACTATATTCATATAATTAAATATACCATCCAATGGTCATAATTTTATGGCCACAAAAAATATAATATAAATAAAATAAACAATGGTTACTCCCTCTGTCCACAAAAAGATATAATTATAGGATTTGTGCAAGTCAAACTAGTTTAATTTTAACAAAGTTTACGATGAATAGTACTAATATTTGTGTCTCTAACTATATTTACTACTAATATTTATGTCTCTAACTATATTTACTACGTAAGAATATTTTATAATTAAATGATACTTATTTTTATCATAAATATTAATTTTTTTATATAATTTTGATCATATTACAAATAGTTATGTCTCTAACTATACTTATATAATTTTCAACATACTCCGAGGAAGTAAATTACAAATAAACACGAGAAAGCGATTAGGACGTGATTGATAGAAGAAGCTTAGCCTGATTAGGTTGGGCAGGCCTGTCTTTTCCAGAATAAACATACTCCGACACTTACCCCTTGCAAATTGGCTGCTGCCGCAGGCGGATCCGTGCGGGCGAGAGTTCGGGACCCGTTGGCATCCCGTGCAGTTGCGCAACCGCGCGCCGCTGGCTTCCCCTGTGCATTGCGCACGTAACGCCCGCCAGCTCGCCTAAGGATGGCAACGGATCGGGTTTGGTGCGGGTATCCGTGGGTTTCGGGTTCTGCGGGTTCGGGTTTGGGGATGGTTTTTCACCCACGGTTTTCGGGTTCGGGGCCCCGAAACCAATCGGGTTCGGTTTCGGGTTTGGTTTTCCACCCGTGGATATCCAATGGATATCCGAAATAAATCATTTGAATTAAAACTCATGTTTTATAATATACTAATAATAATTTGTTTACTTAGATTATTAAATTTATTTAAAATTGACTCATGAAAATATTTATTATTTGTTGCCTCTTGTTTATACATGTGAATATGTGTATATATATCCGCGGGTTTCGGGTATCCATTCGGGTTTCGGGTATCCGTTCGGGTTTCGGGTATCCGCGGGTTTGGTTTTGGTGATGGATTTCCACCCGAATCGGTTTTCGGGGCGGATTCGGGTTTCGATTTCGGGTTTCGGTTTTGGGTGCACGGAGACTCCACCCGATCCGAACCCGACCCGTTGCCATCCTTAAGCTCGCCCGCATGACGACGACACGGGGCCTGGGATTTGGGATGCAGAGTGAACAGTCCAATCTACCTTCGTTTTGTTCGCTTAACTTATAAGCCGTACTTTTCAGCCAACGAATAATATTTTTCTCTCACAACAAATCAGCTAACAGTGCTTTCAGCCATGGCTTCACCCAAGCGAACAGGACACCTATCTATAACTAGTATAATGCCCGTGCTAACGCAACAGATTTATCTTAGAGACACACATGAAAACAACCAATGTTTTTTTTATAGTTCAACTTTTACACAATATCTTTGAGCATGTACTCAACATAATTTTGGTCGAGGTAAACAATATCATTATCATTGAGTCAGTGACGCATCGTGAAAAAACAGTGCCTTAAGGTCATGGACTCGTGAAATATTGTGGCCAAAGAGAAGACTTTCCATCACCGTCAAGTCGATCTTTATCTCTGTGACTTGCCTAATTTGCTTATCCTGAACAGGCAAGTGAGTCCAGATGAAAAAAAAAGCTAGAAAAACAAATTGAAATCAAACACAAGCTCGATATAACTACCTGATAGATTCCCAATATCTTAGCAGGGCAAGTTTGGCTTCCAGTGTCCAGAGAATGGTAAACGTGCTTAAAGTAATCAGGGGCAAATTGAATAAATGATGACTAACTCTGTTTTCTTGATCTGCTTTATGATGGACCTATCATCCATTGTCTTTGCAAAATAGGCCTTCCTCTTGTTGTTAACAAGAAATACAGATGATTGTTTCTTTCCTGTTTCAAGGGGTATCACGCAGAGCTTGTACTTGCAGTACGGAATCTATGGTTAACTGCGTAAGAAAATATCCTAGCATAAATACTTTCTTCAGAAAAAGTATTGACATGAACAAGATATGGCTGCAAACAAAATGAAAACACAATGTTTACAGAGGAAAACTAAATGGAGACACCAAACAAATAGAAGGTGTTATGAAAAAAACAAGCATTAACGATTGTAAGTTATATCTACCAGTCTAGAAATGAGCATTTGGGACATTGAGAACACAATTGTAATAAATTCCCAGAGAGCTACAATAACCCTACACATGAGGCTACTACACGATCGCCCAAAGCTACAATAACCCTACCACATGAGCGCTCCTATCTCCCGCAGAACACATCGCTCATGAGTGTCAAAACCTAGATGCAACCGCACTTACATGTTCCTAAAAAATGATTCATTTACAAATTCCAATTCCAATCTGCTTCTGATAATAGTACCCCAATAGCAAAGCTAGCATTCCAATGTTATCATAAACCTTATCTCACTGGAAACGTTGTAAAAGATTACTGTAGAAGCATCAGTCAAACTTTGTGCACACATCAAATTTTGGATTAGTACATGTTAAGTAAACAGCCTGAACACTTCTAAAAAGCAAAAATGACAGTTCTCGATAGCTAAAAGCAAAATGACAAAAATCTCAAATCACTTCTAAAAACTAAACTAAACGCATCTCAGAGCTTGTGAACATCAGATATATACATGCTGGACAAAAGCCACTTCCTTAGCATCAATATCGTCAGTAATCCTGTATTTCATGAAAAACTGTCATATACTGTCGGTGCAGAATGTGATCAACTAGTGAATATTTGTAGTTTTACTGTACGTTGTGATCGGAGATGGCCTAGCACTCAATGACATAGGATTTATACTGGTTCAGACAACATGCCCTATGTCCAATCGGGGTTGGTCGGTGACTTTATTTCTGAGCCCAGGTGCTCGAAGTTTGCAGTGGGGTTACAAACGAGAAGGAGAAAAGCGGGGTGTACAAGAGGCCCGGTTGGCTCTGGTCGGAAGGGCCGAGAGCGATGGGGACTCCGCTATGAGCTAAGTGTTCAAGCATGTGCTTGAGGTCTGAACCTGGCGGTTCTGTGGTTGTGAGCTATTGGACTAATGAATCTAAAGGAACTGAGCTTAGATCATTCGGTCTTCTTTGTTGGAGGAAGCGCACCCCCTTTTATAGATGAAGGGGATGGCTTTAAAAGTGAGAGGGTGAGGGTACGTATGCTGCCGAGCCTTGTTGCCCACGCCTACCGAGCCTTGTTGCCCATACCGGCGGGTACAAGATAGTGGTAGGCGCCTACAACACTGTTGTTGTCGCTGTAGAATGTCATATGCACACGGGAGGTCGTGCTGCCTTTTTCAGGGATGGTGGACGTCGGTACCTGCAAATACTGTTTGATGCCTAGAGGCATGTGAGGAGTCGCACTATGTTCACCCGGTACGGTAAATCCTGGTGCCCATACCGCTATCGATGTCTAGAGACACGCGGGGGTCTTACCGTATGGGAGTTTTAGCGGCCCCTACAATACTGTTGAGGGAGATGTCGGCGCCTACAATATTGTTTGTGTTAGGTGGCTGCAGAGTACTGTTCTGTGTAGGGTATGGTCCCTGGTACAGTGGTTTTGACTTGTGAGCCTTGCCTTGCCTTTCTTCGCACGTCTTCTGGTTCCTACCGAGCGGGCGTCCCTGGTCGGATGGCTCCAGTCGGCTCTGAGTGCGCCGGTCAGAGAAAAGCGGTGAGCAGGGTTTCTACGAGCCCCGGTCGAAGGGACACGGGTCGGAGTCAGAAGTAGAGCTTGGGGCAGGCCTTCCGATCGAAGAGGCCATCCGGAGGCGGCTGAAGCCCGAATTGAGCGCTCCGGTCGGAGAGGTGGGCCGAAGTAGCTGACAAGCGGGCGTTGCTCTTCTTGGGCCTGGCCTTCCGGTCGATTGCTGGACCATTCCTTTGCCCTATTGTTTTTAGACTCTTGGGCCGAGCCTTGGCGTAGAAGCCGGTCCCCGAGGGACCCCGGTTTATGAACCCGATAGGAGCCCCTGAGCCCCCAGGTGATTCGGGTAGAATCGTCTGGGGGATTTTTTTTGTCTTACCGATGGGTGCGCACGAGCGCACCCGCAGGTGTAGCCCCCGAGCCCCCAGGTAGTTCGGGCAGAACCGTCTAGGGGTATTGTTTTAGCGGGCGTGTATGCGTGCTTTTAGTTTGAGATGGAATTTTGTCAACCAAGGCGTCGTTGTGCAACCAAGGCATTTGTTGGCACGAAGATTGGATTGAAACGGAACTTTACTAATCCCGGCGTCGATGCGTGCCGTTGGATCGGGCGAGGAAGTTAGTTTGGATGCGAGAGAGCTCACTGATCCTGGCGTTGATGCGCGCCGTGGGATCGGGCGAGGAAGTTAGTTCGGATGCGAGAAAGCTCACTGATCCTGGCGTTGATGCGTGCCGTGGGATCGAGTGAGGGAGTTAGTTCGGTCATGAGAGAGCTCACTGATCCTGGCATCGATGCGCGCCGTGGGATCGGGTGAGAGAGTTAGTTCGGACAAACCCTAGCGTTGGTGCACGCTGTGGTTTTGAAATGGTTAGTTTTCTAGGGGTAGGGCGAGACCAAGCCCGTGGGTCCTGGCGTCGGTGCGTGCCTTGGGACCGAGCGGGTCGAAGTCATGGATCCCTAGCCTCGGCGTAGCCTAGGCAGCCGAGGTAGTTAGTTCAGTTAGTTTTCACGCGAGTTCAGAGTCATGGTCCCTAGATTTTTGGAGCACAGTCAGAAGTGAAGCCGTTACGCGAGTTCGGAGTCACGGTCCTAAGCCGTAGCCGGATATCGTAGATCCTGTCAATGTGTGTTTGGGGTTGCGGTCCTAGGATTTTTTGGAGCATAGACGAAGCATAGTTAGTTAGTTAAAGATCGGACGAGGCGTTGCTCGTGGATCCTAGTGTCGGTGCGCACCGTGGGACCGGGCGAGTCATAGTCATGGATCTGGCAAGTTCAAGGTCACTTTCCTTGGCGTTTGTCTTGAGCCCCTGAGCCCTATTGGGCCTTCATGGGGGTCGATGTGAGTTATGTGCGTTACCCCATCCGGTTCCTCATAACCGAAGGGGCTGAGTTTCATCACTTGTCCCGATCGCTCGGACTCAAAGACTAGCTCAGTGAGTTTGCTAACGGGTGTGATCGAGTGGAATCTAGGTCCATCATTCGTGACGGGGTCGGCATAGCCCTCTTGTGACATTCCGCTACTCCTTTACCTGCAACCCGGTAGATGCCTATGTCATTCTGGAGACCGACCTAGGTGGCCTAACGGCCTCCCCTCGATGGAGATTCTGTGGGCCTGGTGAGAGGTTCAGGATCGAACAAGAAGGTTGAGATGACCTAGTCTGCCAGATCGAGCGAGGGCCACATGGTGCTCATCTATGGTTTTCTCCCCTAGCTCTGTTGGTTACTCAAATCGAATGAGGCAACCGCCGCTTTGTGACGTAACACGGAGCGTTCTGATGCATTTTGCTGCACATGCGATGCTTAGTTCCTGAGCCCCCAGGCGGTTCAGGGCCCGAATCGTCCAGAAGGCACGGGCGTATGGAATGAGATGCACGTATGGATGTATGAAATGATTTATAAGGAAATAGAGGGGGTTCGTAGTGCTCACCTTGATGGCTTTGAGTGACGGGGTTCGGAGAGCTTTAGTCGGAAATGTCCGACCGGGACCTGTGCTCAGCAATCGTGGGTGAGTCCTTGCATGAACAGTTTTGCCTTAGCATAATTTTGTTTTTTTATTTCTTTCTTTCTTGTACCTACCCATTTGTCCCATAGGCTGCAACCTTGTGAGCCCAGAGCGTGGCCTGTGAGGCTCGACCGCTCGTAACCGTAGGAAAAAGCGGGGAGCGATCAATCGGAATGTTTTTAAAGCAAAGCTATGTAAGGTAAATCAAAGGAACGAACTGCCCTTTTGTTCAGGTAGGAAGGAGTTTCTCCATATGAAAGTAAAAGAGTACTCAAAGTAAAAATAAAACAGAGGGGTAGTAGAGCCCCCTAGTGGAGCCCCTGAGCACCCCAAGCCGAAAAGTGTTCGGGTTGGGGTGCTTTTATTGGAGCGTTCGCTAAGTAAACAAAGGTAAGACTGAAACTTAGGAAAAGAAGAAATGACATAGCTGTTCCAAGGTGCTCGGAGAGAGCATCATTGTTGTTGTCCTTCAGTCGGTAGGCGTCTGGTCGGATCACTTCATCCTTCAGTCATCTGGATCCTTGCCCGTTGCGCCCCCTTCTTCGGTTGCTGCCTCTTCGCCTTTTTCTCTCCTTGGTATGCCAGTCTATCTCAGCAGGCGCTTGAGGAGCTGGCAGTCCTTGTAGAGATGTTTGACGAGATAGTCATGGTTGGTGCACGGGTTCTCCATGAGCTCGTGAAAGTGACCGGGAGGGTCTTGCTGGGGCTGCGTGCCTACGTGATCGGTTGCGGCGACCGACGCAGAGTTAGCCGGTCGGTGGCGATCCTTTCTGTTCTTTTTTCCCCTCTGTGTGGAGAGGCCCATGTCTTGATCCTAGCGCTTGGCCTTACCTTTGCCGCGGCCTCCATTAAAGCGCGGTGGGAACGACGCTTGCTAGAGGTGTTGGACAAAGGTCTGTGGTCCCAGGCTATCAGGGCTGGGACTCTAGTCGACGCTACGCGTGTCTTAGTTTGGCCCGAGCCACTCGTAGATAGGTGGTCAGCACGGGGTGGTCATCAAGTCGAGGTGAGGTGCCATTGTGGCTTCGTGTGCCACACTCTGTGGTTGTTGCGGTGATAGGGTGTAGTGCCCCAGCTGCTACGTCCCTTTTCCCTGGACGGGGAGCGAGGTTGTGAGTTAGCGTCATGATACGGAGCACTCCGCTTGTTGAACGGTGGTGATCTCTAGCAGTGCCCGGTGGTTGTAGTGGATCGCCCGTTCGCGAGGGTCATTCAGCTTGGACAGGTCACGTAGGAGCATTGCCACGGCGGCAATGTTCTGACTGGCCTGAGCAAACTATGGGGGATCGGTCCCCCTAACCAGGATGTTGCGCTAGACCTAATGAGTGCGACCCCGAGTGCCATTCATTGGTCTATGCGCATAGGGCACAGTGTGGTGCACCGAGCGCACTAGTGCAGTCAGTGGCTGATGCGGCCACTATCGTCGTAGATCCTCCCCGTGCTCACGTGTGAGCTCGGGGGTCTCCGCATGAGGGCCCGGAGGGCATGAGTCCATGAGGACTCCATTATTCCTGGCGGCTGCTCCGGAGCGTTCGCCATAGCGCACTCGCGGGACAGACAATGGCTAGGTGCCATGTCGCCGATGCTGGAGCCATCGCTCCTGGTGGCGTCATCCATGATGTCGAGGAAACAGGTGGGAGCATAGCTCGCCATCCCCACGAATTCAGACATGAGAGGGAGCGATGCCATAATCTTTTGGAGCCCTCGGGCATGCGCGTCTGAAGGAGACACAAGGCCATAGGGGATCTGGTCATGCGGTGGTGGCGATGGGGACAATGGCAATCCTCTGGGTATTTGGCGGAGGATAGAACGTAGTAAGTGAATAACAGCATGTATATTACTCATAGTGGGGTTTGAGCAGAGAGTTTGCCCGGAATAAAGCGCAGATGCCACGCAGTCGAAGTCGCACATCCTAGAGTCAATGGAGGACGTCTCTTTGATGGGTGCCGGGTTATGAGTCTCCTTGCGGAGGTGAAGTACGCTGAGCCGGTTGGTGACAAAGTCCAGGCTTCCGAAGAGGAAGGCCTGGGATGGCTCGAAAACGGGTGGAACCCGCTTCCCGGCGGGTGAGAGTACGGGGAACTCCAATGAGCCAAAGTGAATCGTATCGCCTGAGCCCGCCACGATAGGGGTGGTGGAAGAATGGGCCATCTGATGACCAAAAAAGTGTTGAACGTATAGCGTCTTCCTCACGGACGGCGCCAACGGTCGGTGCAGAATGTGACCAACTAGTGAATATTTATCCACCCTTCTCATTAGACTTGTCGTGGTCAAGTGAGAGTTTGTGCTTGTTACTCTTGATGATCGCCATCACCTAGATGGCTTGGTGGTGATTGGGAGTTTGGTGATCATCTGGCAGAGCTTGTGGATGACCCAACTCGAGTTGTGAGTGGTTGTGGGTGATTCATCGTGACAGAGTGTCAAAGAATCAACCCATAGAGAGCACTTGATCCTTACGCAGATCAAGGGGGAGCTACACCCTTGCGTGGGTGCTCCAACAAGGATTAGTGGGGAGTGGTGTCTCTCCGATACCTCAGCAAAACATCGCTGCGTTCCTCCTTCTCTCTTTACTTTGAGCTTTTACTTTGAGCAATTCAATTCTTGTCATTTACATTCATAGAATTGCCATGCTAGAGTAGGATTGAAACATAGGTTGCTAAACTTTTGTGTGGTAGATCAATAGAAACACTTTCTAGATACAAGGGGTTAATTGGGCTAAACATAGGGTTTAATTATTGCAAAGAATTTTAGAATTAGCCCAATTCACCGCCCCTCTTGGGCATCTTGATCCTTTCAAGTGGTATTAGAGCCTCATGCTCATGTTTTTAGGCTTATAATCTATAAGCCTGATACCTCAGCGATTCCATTATGGCCCTGTTCGCTTGTCTTATAATCCATACTTTTTAGCTTGTTTTTTCAGTTGGAACAGTGTTTCTCTCTCACAACAAATCAGTCGGAATAGTGTTTCGGCTTGTTTTTTCAGCGAAGCGAACGGAGCCTATGTGAAAAGACAACTACACACTAGGCATGGGAGATGGTGAGAGTAGCGTGTACCCATCCTGTGAATCCACTAGGAGTGGCGCAGGGAGGTGGAGTATTGTGCTCTCAGGTAGCGTAGACCGGTTCACATGTGGAGGATCCGAGTGTGGGTTGATATGTGTAGGTTTGGGTCTAGACCTAGACCTACATATGTCGTGTGATAAGTGAAAGCATCTAGGCCCCTAGTTGGGTTTCGGTGATGAATGACAATACGAGATTACTGTGACTAATGTGTGTTTTGCATATGCAATTAAGTTAGGTCATGGTAATGGCAATTGTTGGGCAATCATGGTTGCCATGCCCCTACGATGGAAATCATTTCAGTTTTCAAAGGATGGACGACTAGGTTAATGATGGACTAGTTCTAAGTGTCGTTTGGTGTTGAAGAGACACTTAGAGTAGTTTAGAACTTTGTTTTTCCTTTAGCCGTACTATTAAGGGGGGTATGAATGGGTAGCTTGACCTAGGTGAGTCTAGTGGGTTAGGTATGGTGCACACTTGTCAAATCTAGCACTAGGTAGCTCCTAAGTAGCCCTTAGATCAATTGGAGTGAACTTCATTCACATATGATTACGAGTTGGAAGTGAATGGAGGGTCAAATATTGACCGGACGCTGGTTCCGGTGTGACCGGGCGCTGGCGCAGAGTCTGGTTAGTTCATTTGATCAAGATGAAGTCGTCTGGATGTAACCGGACGCTGAGTGAAATGGGACAGGACGCTGGGTGTCAAAGTTCGGTCAACTCCAGTAAGGTCCTAGAGAGAGAGAGAGAGAATCCTAATCTGACGCGTCTGGTCAGTGCTGACCGAACGCTGGTCAGGTTCTGGCTACTGATCGGACGCTGAGCAGCAAAATGACCAGACGCTGGGTACCAGAGTCCGATCAACATCAATAAGGTACTAGAGGATAGTTTTTAGGACCGGATGCTAGTCAGTGTCCGGTCACAAGTTAACAGCTTGAAGGCGAGGAGAACTGACCAGAGCGTCCGGTCACCTTGACCAGAGTGTCCGATCACCCCGCAGTGGCACATAATGGTTCGTTTTGAATGAGGGTGTATAAATACTTCCTCCATTCACTTGAGGGATCACTTTTGCTCATTCCAACAACTGAGAAACACCCTTGAGAGTGCCAAGAAGAGCAAGGTCCTAGTGAGGTGATTGATATTTAAGAATCCAAGTGAGAGGCCTCATTAGTGAAAGCAAGAGCAGCAAAGTGTGCATTCACCCTTCTCATTAGGCTTGTCGTGGTTAAGTGAGAGTCTGTACTTGTTACTCTTGGTGATCGCCATCACCTAGATGGCTTGGTGGTGATTGGGAGTTTGGTGATCATCCGACGGAGCTTGTGGATGACCCAACTCAAGTTGTGAGCTGTTGTGGGTGATTCACCGCGACGAAGTGTCGAAGAATCAACCTGTAGAGAGCACTTAATCCTTGCGTGGATCAAGAGGGACCTACACCCTTGCGCGACTGCTCTAACGAGGACTAGTGGGGAGTGGCGACTCTCCGATACCTCGACAAAACATCGCCGTGTTCCTCCTTCTCTATTTACTTTAAGCATTTACTTTGAGAAATTCAATTCTTGTCTTTACATTCATAGAATTGTCATGCTAGAGTAGGATTGAAACATAGGTTGCTAAACTTTTGTGCGGTAGAACAATAGAAACACTTTCTAGGCACAAGGGGTGAAGTGGGCTAACTGTAGGGTTTAATTATTGCAAAGAATTTTAGAATTAGCCCAATTCACCCCTCTCTTGGGCATCTTGATCCTTTTAATTGGTATCAGAGCCTCATGCTCACGTATTTAGGCTTAACTACCTAGAGAAAGATGTCTCATGGGGATGGACCTACTCCTATCTTTGAGGGGGGTGATTTTCCATATTGGACAATCCACAGGAGGCGTATCTAGAAGCTCTAGATGTTGGAATACTTAGAGCCGCCTCACAAGGTTTCCCAAAACCTCAAGATGCCACACACCTACAAGGCGATGAGGTGAATTACAAGAAATGGAATGCAAAGGCTCGAAACACCATCTTTAGAAGCCTTTGCAAAGATGTGTTTAACCAGGTGAGGAACCACAAAGACACCCATGCACTATGGTCGGATATTTGTGCACTCCATGAGGGAACAAAGAGTGAGCATGAGGAACGCTATCATCTTGTCATAAAAAAAGCTAAATTCATTTGAAATGCTTCCTAAAGAGAATGCTAATGAAATGTACTCATACTTGAATGTTCTTGTAGAGGAAGTCAATGGGCTTGGACTCACTCAAATGCAACCATCCGATGTTGTAAGAAAGATCTTGAGTGTCCTCCACATTGATAAATATAGGCATATTATGACTGTGCTTCATTAAGGTGATCTTTCCACCGCTACACCGACACAAATCTTGGGAAAGATCAATGCTCATGAGATGTACATGCACATCACACCACAAGATGGCTCATCCTCTACTAAGAAGAAAGACAAGGACTTAGCATTCAAAGCTAGCCAAGAGAAGGGCAAAGCAAAGATTGAGTATGAGAGCTTAAGTGATGATAAAATTGATGATGCAAGTCTTGCTCTCATGGTGAGAAGAACTGTCAAGATGCTAAAGAAGCCTAACAAGAGTGGCATCAAGTTTGATGGCAAGAAAAGAAGTTCTTCACTAGCTCTAGAAGGAAGTCAATCTCGGAGATGGATTGCTACAATTGTGGAGAACTTGGTCATCTAGCACACCAATGAACCAAGCCCAAGAAAGACAAGTTCAAGAACAAGTACAAGGGCAAGAATGATGATTCTAGCAATGAAGATGAAGATGAGAAGAAGAAGAATAAGCCATACAAGAAGAATGATGGCAAGAAGAAGGACTTCCACAAGAAGAATAAGAATGGAAAGGCATACATCGTCGGTGATTGGCTCACGGACATTGATTCATCTAGTTGCTCATCCAATGATGATAGTGATAATGAGAAAGTGGCCGCCATTGTGATTGACTCTTCATCATCTTCACCGACACCACATCCATCATCCTCTACACACCTATGCCTTATGGCCAAAGGTGAACGCAAGGTACCAAATGATGATGATAGTAGTGGTGATGAAAATGCTAGCAATGATGATAGTGATAGTAACGATGATGAATATGAATCACCTTCTTATGATGATCTTGTCAAATTGCTAAATTAATATACTAAGATAATTAGAAAGACTAGAGCTAAGAATGATAAGCTAGAAGCTAAGAATGATTCTCTTTTAGCTAAATGTGATGTAGCAGAAAAGGCTAGTGTTGAGCTTAGCGAAGCAATTGATCCTATAACGTTCAAACTCAAGGAGCTTAAATCTTCTAAGAAAGAGATTAAAGATAAACATGATAAACTTGAGAGGATCCACAATGAGCTCATCACTAGCCACAACATGCTAAAAGAAGAATATACTACTCTTAAGATTAATCATGATAATCTTGTCATTGCTCAAGAATATTTATCCAATGACCAACATGATGCTACTAACGATGTTGTTAAGATTGATATAGCTACATCATGTGATGATTTGATCATTGAGAGCATTGAGCAAAGTTCTAGTAGCAAGAGCAAGCAAGTGGTTGAGACTGAAGATTATGATGAGTTTATCAAGCTCAAGGATGACAATAAAAAGCTCAAGAAAGATCTCGAAGAGATCAAAAGCCTCAACACTATTGTGCTAGAAACTCTTGATTATGATAGTGATTTGATTCTTGGGAATAAGAAGCTCAAAGAGAATAAGAAGCTTAATGAAGAGAAAAACAATGATGCTCTCAAGGAAGAGAACAAGAAGCTCAAGTTGGAGAAAGAGCATCTTAAGATTGGATTGAGTAAGTTCACAAGAGGCAAGTATCTTCAAAGTGAGCTACTAATGAATACTGTCATGAAGATGGATAGAAGTGGCATTGGGTACTTGGTAAACCAAGAGAAGAAGGCTCAAGCTCAACAACACAAGTCAAAGCCAAAGCCAAAGAGATATTTTGAGTGTGGACAAGAAGGCCACTTTGCCCATAAGTGCCAAACTCCACCACCACAACCCTTGCCCAAGCATGCTAGACCTTTTGCTTTCAATGCTCATTACATGCTTAGAAAGGATTCTAGTGGGAAGATAAAAGTCATATTCTTAGGACCTCCCAACAAGAATAGGCCTAAGAAAATTTGGGTAGCAAAGTCACTTGTTGAGAAGGTGAAAGGCCCTCAATAAGTTTAGGTTCCTAAAGCTTGATCTCTTGTGTGTAGGTGAACTACAAGACCGGTGGGAGTTATTGGGTTATTGATAGTGATTGCACACAACATATGATCGGTGATCCTCGTATGTTCACCTCACTAGATGAAAAAGTAGATGGACAAGAAAGAATCATATTTGAAGATAATTCAAAGGGCAAGGTTAAAGGATTGGGCAAAGTGGCAATATCAAATGATCATTCAATCTCAAATATGCTATATGTTGCTTCATTGAGCTTCAACTTGCTATCCGTTGGACAATTGTGTGATCTTGGCATTCAATGCTTGTTTACCGAGAAGGAAGTTGTTGTATCTAAGAAGGATGATGATCAAGTGATATTCAAAGAATTTAGATACAACAACCTATATCTAGTGGACTTCACCTCCGAAGATGCTAATTTGAAGACTTGCCTATTCACTAAAACAACACTTGGGTGGCTATGGCATAGAAGACTTGCTCATATTGGGATGAGCTCACTCAAGAAGCTAATGAAGAATGATTTGGTGAGAGGGTTGAAGGATGTGAAGTTTGAGAAGGACAAGCTTTGTAGTGCATGTCAAGCTAGCAAGCAAGTTGCAAATACTTATCCAACAAAAGCTTTCATGTCAACCACAAGAGTGCTAGAACTCCTTCACATAGACTTATTTGGACCAACAACATACAAGAGTTTGGGAGGAAATCTTTACTGTCTTGTGATTGTTGATGACTATTTAAGATATACATGGGTATTCTTCCTTCATGACAAATCCGAAGTTGTATCATGCTTCAAGAAGTTTGCCAAGAGAGCACAAAATGAGTTTGAAGTGAAGCTCAAAAATATTAGAAGTGACAACGATAAAGAATTTGACAACACAAATATAGAAGCCTATTGTGATGAAGTTCGGATGAAGCATGAGGTCTCCATAATATATACTCCTCAATAAAATGGTGCAGTTGAGAGAAAGAACCGAACATTGATCACCCTTGCAAGAACAATGCTTAATGAGTACAACACTCCCGAAGCTCTATGGGCGGAAGCTATCAACACCGCTAGATGAGGCAACTTTTTGTCGATTGCGGAATGAGCTCAATGTGCTTGATTTTAGTAACTTCACTAAAAAATGAGCTTGTGTTGTCCCTTGCATTGCATTGTAATATACAACCTGTTTAATTTTTTGTAATGCATATAGGGCTTGTCTAAATGGTTAAGATAACCACCATAAAGCGTTTGAAGAAGCTTAGCCTTGGATCAAACTTGACAAGCAACTAAATTTACTTTCAAGTATTGCATTGCATATGCATGAATGTTGTTTTATCGTTTATCTTCAATTGCCCTATTATTGCCTATTTTCTTAAAAATAATTATAGCCTAAGGCAAAATATTTAAAAAAATGAGAGTTTGAGAGAGGTCACTCACATTAGTCCCAATTGGTGTTTATTTGGATCTTATTGAAGTTGGGACTTGATTGGGAACATGCAGCATGAAGGACTTTGAAGATTTGCTAGAAAAAGAGTGACCAGATGCTGCACCAGACTCTAAAGTCCAGCGTTTGGTCAGTTCACAGGAGGTGAACCTGCTATGATGGAGTGACCAGACTCTGCTATTCAGCGGCCGGTCATATGGTGGTTCAATGTCCGATCAAGCGAAGGCAATCAAGGCAGTGTGGACCAGACTTTGGCTACATCCGATTGGGGCTCACCGGACACGTCCAATCATGATTCCAGGGGTTTTGGACATCTTTGTAATTGATCAGACTCTGGGTGGCAGCGTCCGGTCGTTGCCATCGGAGTGTACAGTCAGTAGAAATCGTGCCGGATCTAGACTCTTATTCATTTCCTTTTCTATTCCATGGGACCCACCATATAATCGCGCGCGCCGTTTGCCCTAATCCACCGACTTCACCTGTGCCACCAAATCGCCATTGCTCGCCCAAGCCACCACGCTCCCATGCCCGATCCGTCGCCGTTCGCCGTGCCACATTACCTCACTGCCGTGCCCACGCATAGCCGCTCCAGCACGCTGCCTCTAGTCTATGCCTCAATCGTAGCGCCGCTGCAGTGCCTGCGCCTCTACCCTAGCATCACCGAGCCCCTACCCTAATGCCATCAAGCTCGTGCCCTTGTGCCGCCCATACCACAGCCAAACACTAGTGGCACATTGCTCCACGACGTGCCCTAATCCACTGCCCTACATCTTCTCGGTTGTTGCAGCACTTCACCGGAACCCTAGCTTCACAGTGTTGATCCGGTGGTTCCCTGATCCATTCCTTGTTCTTTAGTTTGTTGGTTCATCAGGTAGCAAGCCCTCGTTTCCAATTTCATATATATTGCTTGCTTCTTAGGGTTTCATATCTCTAGATATGTTGTAATTATTTATAAATCCGATCTATTCTAATGTGCAGCAAGTCAGTGTTTCTGAGGTCTCATTGGCAGTTGTCGGTCAACTCGGGGCCAAGATCGCGAGTACGAATTGAGGCCAAGCCTCGAAAGTGATAGCTGGTAGTTGATCTTTATCAGCGGTAGTTATTCTTTTCGGATCCATCAGATGGCTCGTATTAAGAATGTTGGAGGAGGTCTCGGTGATGAGGATCCGAGGCCCCCGCCTCGCTTGCCTACAGATACAAAAGGCAAGGCAACGAAGAAGCTAGCAATGAGGAAGCACAAGTACCCTGATGCAGATACAGTGAGAGCAACCACGGTTGCAAAGGTCGCAGAGCGCGCAGAGAGAGGAGGTACTCGGAGTGGTGTTGTTATTGTAGATCATCTTTCTCCAACTATGAGGGTTACACTTGAGCAGGTTAAGCACCATCATGGTGGTCCAGCTAGGACTGTCATGGTTGGAGGACGACATGTGGCTATTAATGAGAGTCAGTCTCAGGGGGAGTCACAGCAGCAGCCACAGCCAGCAGAGCAGACTCAGGAGGGAGAGCAGGCTGAGGAGATAGAGCAGGCACCTTAGCCATAGCTTCGCCACTCTGGTCGTACCCGTGCTCTAGTCACACTGAGGCCAGAGACACAGCGGAGGGGTTCTCATCCGCCTCCAAGACCATAGGGTCCGCCACCAGTGACTCATCTAGATTTGAGGGCCGCCATGGTCAAGCAGGTGCAGCAGCTCAGATTTGTGGACTTTGCGCAGTGGTTCCTACCGAGGAGGGATGACCAAGCTTCAGAGGGCTTCTACACACCACTACAGGAAGATTTTTATAATGCATATCTTAACAGTGGGGTAGTATCTAGATCTCAGAGGGTGTGCAATATTAAGTCCATTGTAACAGCAGTTGAAGAGCATATTTGCCCTTTCCTATCTTACCTGTCAGGGCTGACAGATTTACTTGGACGGACAGGCTTATATGTTCCATCTTGAGTCCATGAGTTCTATGCTATACTTTGGATTGACCTGCTGCATAGATTCATTCACTTTTCTTTCAGAGGCAGAGATTATAGGCTAATGAGCTCTAGGGTTAGAGAGATACTCATACTTTAGGAGTAGCCCATCTGACTATATGAGGTTTGCTATGGACAGATAGCACCTCCCAAACACCCTCACGGTGGTCTTGTGCCCCCTACAGATCTAGTCCGCCATTTCTTCTTAGAGCCTTTCGGTGAGGGGTTGAGCAGGACACCTAGTGATCTCACTCCTACTGCTAGAATGCTTGATGCTATTATGAGGAGGACACTGCTTCCGAGATGGGGTATCGTGAGGGCTTCACTCGCATACAGCTATGGCTACTAAACTCTCTAATGCAGCAGACTGTGTTTGACATTTGGGATCTCCTTCTATCAGAGATGGAGGATACTATTGCAGAGGGGTTTAGGGGTCACAGGCAACTATCATATGCTCACTAGATTACATTCTTGATCCACAGGATTGTTACTATGAGGCCACCTGAGATGATGGTAGAGTATAGTGGTGGTACTATAGAGTTCTCTGCAAACAACATGACTCAGATGATCCACCATAGTGTAGTGAGGACTCCTAACCAGCCGCGCCGTCGTCCAGAGGTGCCAGAGACTATAGCCCAGCGGGATGAGACCATTAGGGGCATAACAGCTACTGAGGAGGAGCAGTTAGATGCTTAGCAGGAGGGGATGGTCGCGAGTGACCCCAGTGATAGCTCAGATGATGACTACCAACCTATCTCTCAAATGCCTCCACGACAACATGACCATGAGGCCGGTAGTTCCAGTTCAGCTCCACCTGCATCACAGACAGATTCCGCTCTACTTGCTATACTTGAGCGAATGAGGCAGGATCAGGCTCGCTAGGCTTAGGAGACCGCTGCTACATTTGCACAGTTTTAGACTTGGAAGGATGAGTTCCAGCGATAGCAGCAGGCGATCCAGCAGCAGCAGCAACAGGCCATGCATCAGCAGCAGCTACTTGGGTTTATGCAGCATGTAGTGATAGATATTGGGGCTCCACCGCCACAGTCTTCACCCCAGCTTGGTCAGCCTGCCACCACTTCTATGACTCTAGCTTTCCAGCCTAGTGGGCTTTAGAGTCAGGGATAGCTAGCGCCATAGTTTCCTTCACCTACAGAGCAGGTGTCCTAGTGGTTTGCTTCGCCAGTGTTAGCCCCGTAGTTCACTCCTCTTCATATGGGCTTTACTTCGCCTTAGAGTTTGTCAGTGCTCACCCCAGTTTCTAGGAGCCTTGGTGCTTCATTTAGTGAGTTGACAGGGCAGCCTACTCCGCCAAAGCTACATGTCCAAGTCCTTCCATATTTGCACCTATTACCTAGACTACAGAGATGCTCGCTTCATCAGTTGCATCATCAGAGCAAGCAGTGCCAGTTATAGATCTAACTTAGACCACTTTAGCATTGCTTCTAGCTACATAGGGTCAGATTGCTCAGAGCTTAGGATCAGATGATGATGGCACACATTTCTAGCTTGCTCCTCACACCTCAGCGCCCGACTCATCCACTGCAGCCCCACCGACCGACCCTTAGGTTTTGGTGTTTGACGTCAAAGGGAGAGAGGGATCGAGTATGTTAGTCTTAGGGGGAGCGATACTTTTAGAGGGAGTCTATCTATTAGCCTATAGTTTATCTATTACATTTGGAGTTTTATGTGTGATATATTATGCATTCATGTTTACTATTATGCATTGAACTACTTAAGTGTCATCATAATCATGATATTTATGTGATATGTGACATGTGTGCTCTCTACTTTGAATTATTTATGTCATATCACTTGTGTTATGCTCATTTGTTTTGCTTCCATGTTTTAACTCCGATGCAAATGAGCTTTATTACTTGTACTCATGCTTATTTCACACCTTTGAAGTACATTATGTTGGCTTGGGTCATATAAGCTTGTCTAACTCTTTTGTTCTTATTGCTAAAAGCTTATATGAACCAAGAATGTTAAAAACCTCATCTCTTTCACATACTCGAGGTGGTATTGTCATCAATCACCAAAAAGGGGGAGATTGAAAGCATCTAGGCCCTAGTTTGGTTTCGGTGATTAATGACAATACATGATTACTATGACTAACGTGTGTTTTGTAGAGGCAATTAAGTTAGGTCAGGGTAATGGAGATCGATTGGGCAATCATGGTGGTCATGCCCCTATGATGGAAATCATTTTGGTTTTCAAATGATGGACGACAAGGTTAAGGATGGACTAGTTCTAAGTGTCAATTGGAGTTGAAGAGACACTTTGAGTAGTTTAGGACTTTGTTTTTCCTTTGGCCATACTATTAAGGGGGGTATGGATGGGTAGCTTGACCTAAGTGAGTCTAGTGAGTTAGGTATGGTGCACACTTGCTAAATCTAGCACTAGGTAGCTCCTAAAAAGCCCTTAGATCCATTGGAGCAAACTTCATTCACGTATGATCAAGAGTTGGAAGTGAATGGGGGGTCAAATGCTGACCGAACGCTGGTTCTAGAGTGATCAGACGCTGGCGCAGAGTTTGGTCAGTTCATTTGATCAAGGTGATTTTGTCTCATGCGACCAGACGCTGAGAGGTGAGTGATCGAACACTTAGTCCCAGCGTCTGGTTGACTCCAGTAAGGTTCTAGAGAGGGAAAATCATGACCGGACATGTCTGGTCACAACTTAATCACTGGAGTTTGAGGAGAACTGACCGGAGCGTCCAGTCACCCTATAGAGGCACATAACGGTTTGTTTTTCAACCAAGGTTATAAATTCTTCCTCCATTCGTGTGAGGGGGTACTTTTGCTCATTCCAACAGCTAAGAAACACTCTTGAGAGTGCCAAGAAGAGCAAGGTCCAAGTGAGGTGATTGTGATTTGAGAATCCCAGAGAGAGCCCTCATTAGTGAAAGTAAGAGTAGCAAAGTGTGCATCCACCCTTCTCATTAGGCTTGTTGTGGTCAAGTGAGAGTTCATGCTTGTTACTCTTGGTGATTGCCATCACCTGGACGGCTTGGTGGTGATTGGGAGTTTGGTGATCATCCGACGGAGCTTGTGGATGACCCAACTCGAGTTGTGAGCAGTTGTGGGTGATTTACCGTGACGGAGTGTCAAAGAATCAACCCATAGAGAGCACTTGATCCTTGAGCGGATCAAGGGGGAGCTACACCCTTGTGTGGGTGCTCTAATAAGGATTAGTGGGGAGTAGCGACTCTCTGATACCTCAGTAAATCATCGTTGTGTTCCTCCTTCTCTCTTTACTTTGAGCATTTACATAAAGCAATTCAATTCTTATTATTTACATTCATAGAATTGCCATGCTAGAGTAGGATTGGAACATAGGTTGCTAAACTTTTGTGCGATAGATTAATAGAAACACTTTCTAGGCACAAAGGGGTTAATTGGGCAAAGCGTAGGGTTTAATTATTGCGAAGAATTTTAGAATTAGCCCAATTCACTCCCCCCTCTTGGGCATCTTGATCCTTTCAACGTTACCCGCTCGTCGTCGACCCCATCATCCGCAAGAAGTGCCTCACCAAGGTGCTAATGGATGGAGGCAGTAGCCTCAACATCCTCTACGTCGACACCCTCGACGCCATGCACATCCCCCGGTCAGAACTCCGCCTAGTGGGCTCTCCCTTCCACAGGGTTTTCCCGGGAGCATGGGCATACCTGCTTAGGCAAATCGACCTGCTTGTCATGTTTGGCAACCGAGCCAACTTCCGCTCGGAGGTCCTCACCTTCGAAGTGGTGGACTTCCCAGGGTCCTACCACGCCATCTTGGGGAGGCCATGCTACGCAAAATTCATGGCAATCCCCAACTACACCAACCTTAGGCTAAAGATGCTGGGACCAAACGACGTCATCACCGTGAGCAGTGCCTTCTCACATGCCTTCATGTGCAACCACGAGCATTTCAAGCTCGCCACCATGGTCATCAACTCGTCTGAGCTTCCGCGGCTCAGGGAGTCACCGACCCCAGCAACCCCAGACTGTAACAAACCAAACTCCTCGATGGCCTTCCACCAGCTCAAGGAAACCAAAGCGGTGGGAATCGACCCCACCGACCCAACCAAAATGGTGCGGATCAGGACCCGGCTCCTGGCCAAATAGGAATGCGAGCACATCGATTTCCTGCACACCAATCATGATGCCTTCGCATGGAAGCCATCCGACAAACCGGGCATACTGTGGGACATCGCCGAACACGCGCCGCGCCTCATCCTGGGCTCAAAGCTCGCAAAGCAACACCTCCACCATTTTGACGATGAAAGGCGCAAGGCCATAGGCAAAGAAATCGCCAAACTCCTGGTAGCCGGATTTATTTGAGAAGTTCTCCACTCCGACCGGCTTGCCAATCCCATTCTTGTTAAAAAGAAGATTGGGAAATAGAGAATGTGCATCGATTATACTGGCCTCAACAAAGCATGTCCAAAGGATCACTTTCCTTTGTCATGCATAGACCTGATAATTGACTCCACCTTAGGTTGCGAGATCCTCTCCTTTCAGGATGCCTACTCAGGCTATCACCAGATCGCGATGAAAGAGTGCGATCAGCTCGCAACCTCGTTCATCACCCCATATGGTTCGTACTGCTATGTAACCATGCCTTTTGGCCTAAAAATGCTGGCGCCACCTACCAAAGGTGCATGCAGCAATACTTCACTGACCAAATCAACCCGCTCGATCAGCCTGATCAGGTCGATTGGCCAAGACCAATGATCGCCTTCTATATTGATGACATAGTGATCAAAATGGCTCATGACCTAATCGCAAACTTGGCCGTGACATTCGCAAACTCTCCGTAGGTACCACAAAAGGAGGATCAGGGGGAGGATCCTCGAGGTTGGCGATCTCGTACTCAAGAGGACATAGTCAACAAAAAACACAAAAACTTTCTCCACCATGGGAAGGACCCTACACGGTAACCGAAGTGATCCGACCGGGCGCCTACTGACTGGAGGACAACAATGGTAATGTTCTCACCAACACTTGGAACATTGAACAGCTACGTTGTTCCCCCCCCCCCCCAAATTCAGTCTTACCATTGTTTACTTAATGTTTGCTCCTATAAAAGCGCCCCGACCCAAACACTTTCGGCCTAGGTCGCTTGGGGGCTACACAAGGATACACTACTATCTCTCTTTTTTGTTTACTATCATATGGTGAAACTCCTCCTTACCCAAACAAAAGGGTAGCTCGTTCCTTTAATTTGCCTTACGTAGCTTTACTTTAAAACATTTCGACCGATCGCACCCTGCCTTTTCCTATGGTTATGAGCAGCTGAGCCTCACGGGCCATGCCCCGGGCTCCCAAGGTTGCAGCGTACGGGACAAACGGGTAGGTATGAGAAAGAAAGAATAAAAAATAAAATTATGCTAAGGGAAAACTAAGGAACAAAAGGGAACAAGCTTCTCTGAATTGACCGACTCCATCATAGAAAATGGAACCAATTGTAGTCATTAAGCACATAGGAACGTTTACATGGGGGCTCCCCCATGAACTTAAAATTTTTACGTTCACTAAACTACTTATATTTTACAAGCTATTGGGCTGGCTCGGCGGCATCTACTGTCGGTGCGACCGGTGAAGGTGCGGGCTGCTAACTCCCCGGTGGCACAACATTTGGCTCGGTCAATGCCGGGGTGATGTCCACCTCCGACCCAGGCTCCGTGCCATCCATAGGCTAGGCAACGTCCTCCCCACGCATGCTTCTGGCCATGTCTTCATGGCGGACGACCATCACCCACTGAGTAGAGATTTGCTCTGCCCCTAACCTTGTGTGCGGCAGCAAGCTCTCCCTGATTGATTGGATGTCCTCCATGCTCAAGCCATCAGCATACCCGTTGTAGATAGTAGCGAAGTCTAGGTTCGGATGATGCATCGCCAACGAAGTCAACACTTGCTCCTGTAAAGCACCCCAGCCCAAACACTTTCAGCCTGGGTCGCTCGGGGGCTCCATAAGCACATTCCTTTTACTTTGATTGCCCTATGTAACTTTTGTTCTTACTCCTAACCGAACGCACCCCGCCACGACCTATGGTTACAAGCAACCAAGCCCCACGGGCCATGCCTAGGCTCTTAAAAAAGCTACAACCTATGGAACTAACGGGTAGGTACAAAAAAGAAAGGACAAAAAACAAAAGATATGCTAGGATAAAAACAAGGAATGGATAGTGATTTCTATCAAAAAATAGTACTGATGTATTCATTGATACAAGAAACACACCGAGAGACAGGTAGGGAGTGAAGGGATGCCCCATGTAGGCTATGCCGACTCCGTCACGAACGACGAGCACGGGTGCCGGTCGGACATTTTTGACTGGAGCTCTCCAAACCCCATCACTCGGGTCATCAAGGTAACACTACCAAACCCCCTCTATTTCTATATAATCATTTCATACATCCAAACACGCATTCATTCCATACGCCCGTGACTTCCGGATGATTCGGGCTCTAAACTGCCGGGGGCTCGAGAACTAAGCATCGCACGTGCAGCAAAATACATCACAATGCTCCGTGTTGCGTCACAAAGTGGTAGTTGCCTCATTCGACATAAGCAACAACAGAGCTAGGGGAGAAAAACACAGATGAGCCCCATGCGGCCTTCGTCCAGTCTGGCAGACAGGGTCATCTCAACCTTCTCGTTCGATCTTGAACCTCTTGCTAAGCCCACATAATCTCCATCAAGGGGAGGCCATTAGGCCACCCAGATTGGTCTCTGGAATGACCCAGGTATCTATCGAGTTGTAGGTAAAGTAGCAGTGGAATATCACAAGAGGGCTATGCTAACCCCATCACGAACAACGGACCCAGATTCCACTCGATCATACCCGTTAGCGAACTCACCGAGCGCGTCACTCAAGCCCGAGCGATCGGGACAAGCAACAAAACTCAGCCCCTCTGGTTGTGAGGAACCGAGGACAAGGTAACGCACACTACTCACACTGACCCCTACTAAGGCCCAACAGGGCTCAGGGGCTTAAGACACAAAACGCCAGGGTCTACGACCCTGAACTCGCCCCATCAGGATCCATGACTTTGACTCGCCCGATCCCACAGCGCGCACTGACGCCAGGATCAGCGAGCTCCGTCTCAACCGATCCCTAAACTAACTGCCTTGACTGCGCGGGCTGCACCAACACCAGGATCCACGAGCACCACCTTGTTGCCTCGCCCAATCCCTAAACTAACTAACTACCTCGGCAGAGCAGGCTGCACCGACGCAGGATCCGTGAGCACCGCCTTGCCGCCTCACCCAATCACTAAACTAACTAACTGCCTCGGCTGCGTGGGTTGCACCGACACCAGGATCCGCGAGCACCGCCTTGCCGCATCGCCCGATCCCTAAACTAACAAACTAACTGCGTCGGCTGTGTGGGCTACAGTGATGCTAGGATCCGCGAGCACCGCCTTACCGCCTCGCCTAATCCCTAAACTAACTAACTAACTACCTTGGCTACGTGGGCTGCACCAACGCTAGGATCCACGAGCACCGCCTTATCGCCTCACCGGATCCCAAAAAATAACTACCTCAGCTCCACAGCGCGCACCGACGCTAGGATCTAAGAGCTCTACCTCGTCAGGTCCCTAAGATTAACTGCCTTGCCTGGTCCCATGATGCGCACTGACGCCAGGACCCACAAGCTCCGTCTCACCCAATGCCTCGAAACTAACTGCCTCGGCTACGCAACGATGCCTTGGTCGATGACTCCATCTTGATTGAAAAACATGCACATACACCCACTAAACAAACACCCCCTAGACGGTTCTGCCCGAACCACCCGAGGGCTTGGGGGCTACATCCGTGAGTGCGCTCGCGCGCACCCACCAATGAAACAAAACCCTCCCTCACTGGCAACACGGAAAACCCCCAGACGGTTCTGCTCGAACCGCCCGGGGGCTCGGGGGCTACACCCATGGGTGCGCTCACGCGCACCCACCGTCGAGACAAAAAAACCCTAGACAATTCTACCCGAATCGCCTGGGGGCTCAGGGGCTCCTATCGGGTTCATAAACCCAGGGTCCCTCGCGGACCAGCTTCCTCGCAAAGGCTTGGCCCAAGTAGACAGTGCGCAACTCATGGGCTGGCCCAAGTGTCTAAAACAACAGGCTAGAAGGGCAGTCCAGTTACTAACCAGAAGGTCAGGCCAAGGAGAAACAGCGCCCGCTTGTCGACTTCGGCCCACCTCTCCGACTGGAGCGCTCACTTCGGTCTCCAGCGCCTCCGGATGGTCTCTCAGACCAGAAGGCCTGGCAAAGCAATACCTCCAACTCTGACCCCACGTCTCCAACCGGGGTATGTAAAGACCCTGCTCACTGCTCTTCTCCGACTAACGCAACCAAAGCCGATTGGGACCAACCGATCGGGGACGCCCGCCCGAAAGGGACCAGGGAACAAATGGAGAAAGCAAGGCAAGGCGCTCAAGTCAAACCATGATACCAGGGACCGTACCCTATCACCTATAGGAACAATACTCTACAACCGCCCTGACACAAATAGTATTGTAGGTGCCGACATTTTCCTCTACAGTATTGTGGGCGTCGTTAACTCACATATGGTAAGGCCCCCCACATGCCTCTGGGCATCGACAGTGTTGTGGGTGTCGGGATTTACCATACAAAGTGAACATGGTGAAACTCCTCACATGCCTCTAGGGATCAATAGTACATGCAGGTGTTGACATCTGCCATACCCAAAACAAGATGACGTAACCTCCCACATACAACTGACATCCAACAATGTTGTGGGCGCCTACCATTCTCCTGTACCCACCGGTGTGGGCAACAAGACTTAGAAGCATACGAACTCTCTTCCTCTCACTTGTAAGGCCATCCCCTTCATCTATAAAAGGGGATGCACTCTCTCCCAAGAGACTAAATTGATTCAAGTTCATACAAGGTAATCCAGATCGATCAAGTTCACTAGCTCACAACCATAGAACCGCCAGGTTCGGACCTGAAGCACACGCTTGAACACTTAGCTCATAGAGGAGCTCCTATTGCTCTTGGACCTTCTGACCGGAGCCGACCAGACCTCTCATGCACCTCATCTTTCTCCTTCTCTTTTGTAACCCCACTGCAAACTTCAAGCACCTGGGCTCAGGAATAAAGTCACCGACCGACTCAAACTGGACGTAGGTCACGTTGCCTGAACCAGTATAAACCCTATGTCATTGAGTGCTAGGCCACCTCTGATCACAACGTACGGCAAAACTACAAATATTTACTTGTTGGTCACTTTCTGCATCGACAAGTAAGCTGTAAAAGGGTCTACAACACAAAACATGACTCCAAAGGGAATGTAGAAAGATATAAAGCACGACTTTTAGCAAAATACTTTACGCAAAGAGAATGAATAGATTACGATGAGAGTTTTCTCTCTAGTCTCATGCAAGGATTTTTTTTAGAATCATAATGGTGTTATTGGCATATTATGATTTAGAGTTACATCAGATGGATGTAAAGACGACATTTCTCAACGGGGATTTATATGAAAATGTTAACATAGCACAACCCAAAGGTTCTGTCGTGGAAGAAAAAAATGTATGGGATGCCGCATGTAGAAATCCATTTATGGGTTAAAAGTAAGTCTCTAGACAGTAGTATTTGAAGTTGATGAAAACAATAAGAAAGTTTGGGTTTTAAAGAAAATGAGAAAGACAATAGCATTTATGCAAAGTTCAAGAATGGAAATTCATTTTCCACATCCTGTGAATAGATGGCATTCTACTCACTAGTAGTGATGCTAATCTATCATTGGAAAAGATGTTTTGTCCTCAAGTTTCAATGCGAATGATCTTGGTGAAGCGTCATTGGTTCTAGGAATCGAAATTCACCAAGATAGAAGAAAATGGGGTATTAGGACTATCGCAAAGGCATACTTAGAAAAGATTCTAAAGAAATAAAGTATGCATGCGAGTAAGCCTACGCCTGCCCCTATAGTTAACGGTAATAGATTTGGGAACTTTAAGTGTTCTAGGAACCGATATAAGATCAATCAAATGAACATGGTTCCATATGCTTCAGTTGTTGGAAGCTTGATGAGTGTACAAGTACAAGTAAGAACTTACCCTGACATAGTTTATGTATCCGAGATATTTTGGTAGAAGTCCAGTCCAGATATAGATCACTGGAATAGAGTTGAGAATGTCTTGCAATTTTGCAAAGTATCATAGGCGTCATGCAGAGTAAGAAAGAACAAGTACTCTTAAATAGTTGAGGGTACAAATGTTAAGTCTTAGCAAGATGTGTAGTGAAATTCATAGTACTTGCTAACACTCACAGCTGGAGCATTATTGTGCAAAAGCTCCAAAGAAACAGTTGTGGTGTCATCAGTGATGCATACCATAGTATAGCTTGACATGAGGTGTAAGGAACAGGCAAAAGGTTGTTAAGGGAATATGTACCCAGATTTAACAATGGTAGACAACAGCAATAACCATTTAAAGTAGTTAACTCCTAAGACAACAGGTCAAGTGTGCTGCCAAACACATTAACATTAAGTTATATGCTGTAAAGGAGAAAATCCAGAATCATTTTGAAAGCATTGAGCATATGAGTACCAAGCAAGTACTTGTGGATCCGCTTACCAAGAGCTAACCACCCAGTGCGTTTAGAGAAGACACAGTCAACATGGGTTTATAGAAAAGCCTATGATTTCTGGATACTGAGGGTCTAGTTGAGAATCGGTTTCAAAACAGAGAGGTGCATTGTAGCTATTAAATCTAATGGCAACTGACCATGATGGTGAGGCACGCTCTATGTACCGATCTGTGATGAAATGAGAAAAAGATAAAGTAAGTTAAGTATAAGTCATAAGGTGAGATCAAGGGAAAGAATGTTAGGTTGATCTCCACTAATTTGGCCCAACAGCCAATTGGGCCCTTGACTGGCGCCCTGATCGGGAGCACCCAGCCGCTCTCCTGGCTGGTGGGCCACCGTCGCGCAGCGCTATGTAAAGGAGGTGGGAGCTGGGGCTCGAGACATGAGGTTCACTGTAGCTGCTAGCGCCCCATCGAAGTTCCTAACCCTAGACCGATCGAGAGGGGCGTTGTAAGCGACGAAAAGCTCCATCGCCTTCACCGTCGCCACAGCACCGCGCCTGCACTGCTGCTACCTACGATGACCTAGCGAGCGCGTCACGACTACCTCTACTCCGACCCACTGTGGCTACTATGTCACCGGCGCCTCGGCCGCGACACGGTTTAGTGAGGTACATCATCAAGTTTTTCATCTAAGTATTTACCCACTAGATCTGCACATAGAGGTCCAAGAATTCTATCAAATCTTTCTTTAACTCACATAGCAATCCTATATCTCACAAGTGACATCGCATCATATCTTACATATACTAGTCAGGGTTAAGGTTTTGATATAAAGTGTATAAATTAGTTTATGAAAAAATGTTGTTAAATAACTTCTATATAAACTTAGATGCACAATATATAACATAAAGAAAGACAACATTTAAAATAAGTAAGGTGTTAGGATGCTCCAACTAATCATGTATAGATGTAGATTGTTATTTTCAAATTTATTTGTTTATTTGTTGTATTTGGTGTGGACTCTTCAATTAAATATAGACTGTTATATCATGGGGAAATTATCTGTTGGACATCTAAAGTGATGGTCATTTGCTAGTGGACACCCACTTTGGAGTATTTTACTAGAAGACACTCTGGTTCGTTGAAATTAGGCCACAAGACACCGCGGGTCGGTTTCAGCCGGTTGAGGAGAGAGACAATTTTGTTTTGGACATCCGATGCCCCTAAGCCACACTTGGGTCCGCCCCCAACCCGGTCTGGTTGGACCACGTAAGAACCGCGTTGCGCAGTGGAAGCAGGGGAACGAGCCACGGAGCCTAGGCGAAGCCGGGAGACGAGCACGTCTTCCACGGTGGAATAGGAGGCGGCGTGGGCGTGGGCGCGAGCGTGGAAGCGAGCAGCTAGGAGGTGAGCAGCTGGAAGAGCGGTCTAGATCCAACGCCTATGGATCCTATTGGGAGCTTTGGGCAACGCTAATCCAGCAGAGGAGGGAAAGGACGCGGGGAAGCTGGCTGGGACCGAAGACGACGTCCTCGCCTGCACCATCGTCGCCTCTAGCTTCCTCACCCGTACGAGGTCTGGTCGTTGTTGCCGTTGCCATGGTGGAGGTTCACCTACGCCAGCGTTGCGGCGCGCCGCGCCGCTGAGGCCGCCGCACTAAAGCCGCCCGCCGCAGTTGCCCGTGGCGCAGTGGAGCTGCGCGCCAGTGCCCGCGCGGCCCGTGCTGGGGCGCACGCCCTGTCGACACCGACCGCACGCTGCGGCTGGCCCGTGCCGCTGCTTACTGCCCTGCCGCCCCTGCCTCAGGGGGAACCTGGTGTTTTTCGTCACCGACGACCACGTCCTCTGTTGCGGCCTCGACCTCCTCCACTTCTTCACCCGCGACGCCTGCTTCTAGTCGCTGGACCCACGGGCGCCACCGTTGTCGGTGGCGCCGCTGTCGCCACAATAGCACGCCGGCGCCGCCACGTCGTGCACGCGCCGCAGCCTCGACGCGGCCTGTGGCGGCAAGGCGCCGCGCTGGATCGAGTTCTAGAGCGACGCAGCGTCCGACAGTCGTCACCGCGACTCATCCTCCTCGGAGGCATCCACCGTGTCGTCGCAGTCCTCCGGCGGTCCAGGAACCCGCACTGGGTTGACAGCTATCTTGACCGACTAGGCCACGTCCTAAGGCAGGGCAGATGGAGGGACATAGAGGTGACAGAGATGGTCGAGGTGGCGGCCTCCGGGGGGGTGTTCGACGTCGGGTCGGGGACGGTTCTTATGGGCTGACCAGGTTGGGGGCGGACCCAAGTGGCTCAGGGGCACCGGATGTCCAAAACGAAATTGTCTCTCTCCTCAACCGGCTGAAATCGGCCCACGGTGTCCTGTGGCCTAATTTCAATGAACCAGAGTGTCTTCTAAAAAAATGCTCTAAAGTGGGTGTCCGCCAACAAATGACCACCACTTTCGATATCTAGCAGACAATTTCCTCTTAAATCATTTAGTACTTCCTATGTCCCTAAATAAATAAATGCCTAGAGATGTCTGAAGTCAACTTTTTTAAGTTTGACTGAATTTACACAAAAGACCGCCAAGATTTATGGCACCAAATCAGTGTCAATAGATACATCATAAACTATATTTTTATAATATGTTTATTTGGTAACACAAATATTTGTGCTTTTTTCCCTACGAGTCCAGTTAAACATAACAAAACTAGAAGATACAGCGCGCGTTGCCGCGGGGATTGCTAAGGATTTTGAATGAAATTAACTGGAGATGATGTTGATAGCTTGTATTAAGATGTTAAAAAATTAGTGGGATGACATGATTATTAGTGTAGATGATGTGGATAGTTAGGGGGTGATGTGGATGACTTGTATGTTGTAGTGGGTATTAGCTTTATAGGAGATACAAATTTGACTTGAAATAATTCTAAAAATTAATTTATTTGGGGACGGATAGGGTGGTTTTTAAGGTTTGAGTAAATCTTATGTTAGATGATATCTTGTTGTGAAGCGAGAGAGTAGATTGCTACCCTTTTTCATAATTTTATGCCAAACCTACGAGGCAGATACTGGCGCGCACCATAAACGTGTAACGTAGTATAGTTGGTTGCGTTTTGGATTTCAAATGCTCTAAGATAAACACGACATTATTGTTATAGGGTTTTTTTTGGTTGACAAGCAAGTTTTGTTGTCGGTTGCGTTTAAGATTGCAAATGCTCTAAGATAAACATGATCAGTATTGTCATAGTTTTTTTTGGTTGACAAGCAAGTTTTGTCGCAGTTTACATACATTCTACAAAATAGAAACATAAGAGGTGATTAGTCAGAACTCTTATTGCGTGCTTATTTATGCAAGGGAAGAGAGACTAATATGTAAAGAAAGATATATTTATAGAAGAAAAGAGAAGTTTAATCCTTTTTTGGCAAGGAAAAGAAAAGTTTAATCAATTATGTAAGGAAACTAATAATAAGCTAGAAGAGTTCAGTAAGAAACCATACGGACTTGTTTGGAACGCGGGAATTTCATAAGAATTACGCAAGGTTTTCACAGGTTTATTTTCACAGAAAGAACGCACAAACAGAAGAAAAAAAAAGAATCACGTTTGTTCTAAACACTGCCTACACTGAGATCCTGAAAGGACGCACGAAAGCTAAACAAAACGCTTAGGACCTGATTGAATTGGGCGGGCCTGTCTTCTCCGGAATAGCCTACTCCGACACTTGTCCCCTGCAAATTGGCAAGAGGATCCGTGCGGGCGAGGAATTCCGTGCAGTTGCGCAACCGCGCGCCGCTGACTTCTCCCGCGCATCGCGCACGTGACGCCCGCCCGCATGACGAGTCACGACACGGCTGCGGCCGGGTCCCGGCTTGGGATTTTGGATTGGATGGACGCATCCATCCGCGGCCGTTATGTTCGGTATGCCGGCGTTGGACGGGAGCCGCGCGGGCGCCGAGCACACGGCACACGGCAGGTGGGCAGCCAGCGCCCAGCGGCGTCCTGACGAAATCTACAGGGCCGCCGACCCGTGACTTCCAACGGAACCGGCAGGTAGTGGAAAGCCTTTTCGATCGGCGCGGCATGGGTCGCCGCGCGGGCAGTCGTACGCCGGCCGGTGAAGTGGCGAGGTCCAAGTCGAACCCGGCAAGCCATCCAGACCCGAGCAATAACGTGCGCGGGTTTGATTTTGATCGGTCAGGCTCAGGCAGGCCGCGAGCCACTGCCCAAAAACCCACCCTGCCAAATCTCTTGGAATTGACCGTACCTCTCCCTTCTATATGTCACAAGTCGTCACGCATCTGCTGACGCGAACCACACGCCCAGGACGGTTTACGTTAAGTATGTACGAGGACTAGTGACTGCTCAGGTTAGTGATTGGCCAGGCTAATCATCAGCCGATGAGACTGTATGCCGGTATAGCATAGCAGTACTCAGCTGAAGCCGTCACGTATCTGCTGACGCAAACCACACGCGCCCAGGACGGTTAACCATCGGATAATCACACCGTATGCCGTATAGCAGTATAGCAGTATACCAGTTCTTATCGAATTTTTTCTCCCTGTGCTGTGCTGTTCAGTTGCTAGCTCGTTCCACTATCCCAGCCGGGGGCGTCCACCTAACACTTGGCGTGATTAGCGACTGGATTATTTTGATTCATGCGAGGTGGTCAGCTCCGGCGCGTGCCTGATTTGATTTAAGCGCCGGTTAGTGCGGATCGAGCGAAAAAAGAGAGCAGAAAAAAATGAGAGAAGGGGTTCGGCACTTCGGCTAGGTGGTCAATCGATTTGATTTAACTCGTCCGTTCTGTTTTTTTTTTTCCTGCTGCGACTTGGACCAAGGCCTTGTTTGTTTAGTTGGGCGAAGTTTGGAAATTTGGTTACTATAGCACTTTCGTTTTTATTTAACAATTAGTATTCAATCATAGTCTAACTAGGCTCAAAACGTTCGTCTCGCGATTTCCAACCAAACTGTGCAAATAGTTTTTTTCGTCTACATTTAATGCTCCATGCACGTATCGCAAGATTCGATGTGATAACTGTAGCATTTTTTGAGAAAACTTTTTGGAACTAAACAGCACCCAAATCAAAATCGCCCTGGGACAGTTTGGTTCGTCGCCCGATGGAGTTGTCCTGGGTGAGCTCCCCGCATTGTTTACCGCCGCAACTTCTCCCGTCCTCCGTACTCCGGAGACTGTAGACAGAGTGTGACAGACGCATACACCGCCGCCTACGCCGTACATGGACATGCATGCACATGCTGCCTCAGCCCTCACTACCGTCTGACACAGGATTCAAAGGGCGGAGGAGGAAGAAGGCCGGACCGCGGACGATTCTCTCCGTCGTTTCCTTGTGCTGATGCTTGATGGAATGATGGTTAGGTAACTTCGGCTGCACACGGACTTACTAAAAGACCGTGATGTGAATGTGAATTCTGCCCTAACCTCACCATCCACCCACCACCCAAGTTTTTCTGTGACTCGCCTTTTCTTTTCTTCGCCTCCTAGACCCTATATCTATTAGGAGAAAAGTGGTCAGAACCCAGAGCCCGGAAGTTCAGCTTCAGAGTATGTATGCCATGACTTGGAACCTCAGTCTCAGACTCGAAGCCGACAGGAAGCAGCAGCCGGTCGGCGGTAGCGAGTGAGTGGGGAGCCCACTGGCCAGTGGAACGGTCTATCCAAAGCAGCACATGCAATTTGCAGCTTTTCACGTAATCATGCTGCCTAAGTCCTGTGGAAAATGTTGCAATTCTGTCCAATGGAATGCGTCGATGCTTCCAAGCTCCATCGGTCAGAACCGAGATCAGGTGCTGGTCGGCCGTATTGGCACGGGCAGCTCATGTCAGTCGTTCATTTCCAGCTGCTTTGCGGCTCCTCCCAGTATCAGTGCTGTGTTGTGTGGATCTTTGGATGATCATGACTCGTGATATGATCTGGATGGCTGGTTGTGTGCCCATGGAGGGGGGGAAAAGGCCAACAAGATCGATGAAGATATGAATATAACAGTCACTGAGAAGTACTAATCCAAAAAAAAATCAGTCACTGAGAAGTTGAGAATATATCTTCCTGTGTGCAAAAAGAAAGAAAAAGCATATAGTAAGACAAAATGGCAGCCTTTTCTGTGGAAGGGTTTGTAAACCCGTTCCTACCGACTCAGAAACTGCAACAATGAAAGAGGCAGCACAAGCCAAAAAGGTCTGAATTCAATGGGAGGCGTTACAATGTTCCTCGGTTTTTATTCCAAGAGGAAACAAGTGATATACAAATTACACAATTTATTCGTATTTACTTGTAACAAATACATTGCCAACAGTGAACCCAACTCGCAAGCACAGAACAACTACCCAAATTCACACAAACGGTCAACGCGAGTTAACCGAATGCATCCTGAATTGCTGATGCAGATAAATCGCAGCTATGCAAGCACAATACACACGAAACAAATATCATCAACAATGAAACGAATGAATCTGTATCCGTTTCTGAACGAACCACGCCTCTGTTACTTGCTACGTGTTGATGCCTTTTATTGATGACCAACAGATCATATTGTGTCCACAAGTAATGGACACACAAGAATCACAACAATCTTCTCAAATATGTGCTAAGCTTGCAAATATCCGTTCTCTTCAAGGTAGCATAGAACTTGCTTGGCCATTGCTTTGGGTGAAGGGCATTCCCCATCTTTCATCGTAATTACTATCTGTATAAGACCGCACAAAGATCAAGCCAGCTTTTCAAAATAAATGGTTAAATTTGCATTTAAATATGGCAATAGAGGCAAAGGGTTATGGTCGACTGCTGAATGATGACCATAGCTATTTTTTTATTAAATGAAATGAGCAAGTCAAACTTAATATGGAAAACATATCTAAAATATAAGAAAATATTGCTTTTGTTTCTAAAGCTGGTAATCAGAATCCAGACGTATGTATGGCATTCCCAAATTGCATGAACTAAACTCATAGCTAACAAGGAATTAGTGTTATTGTCATCAGGCATCAGCTTTAAGTAGTCCATAGTGGAAAATACAAGCTATTGCTTAATTTTAACTTTGTTACATGCTGTTAATTCTTCACTGAATGAGGATCACTGGAGCATAGAGATAGTGATGGAAACAATAAAAAAAATTCTTATAGCTCTATTTCTCAATGTTAAGGAATAAGAGCGTAGAAAGGAAGTGCTTGTTTGTGCTAAACATCAGTAGTCACAGCATAATGACGTCCGGAAGCACTACATCAATAGTGAGGACTCTATTTCAGAGTTACAGTTCTAGAAATTGTACTGTACGGTGTGATCATGTAGGAAGCAAGGCATGCTCTTTAGGCTCACCTCACCATTAACTGGCGGTTCGTATGGATCATCAACTCCAGTGAAACCTGTTTGTCAAATGGAAATGATTGAAGTCACTTCTTTCACCTGGGGTGTCCCATAGAGGAAACTTAAATGTCTAGAAAAGGTTCAAAGGCTGACTGTACCTTTAATCTTTCCTGTGCGTGCAAGCTTGTACAGACCTTTAGGATCACGAGCTTCACAAATTTTTAGGGGCAAATCCAAAAATACCTACAGAGCTTGCATGTAGTTACATAGGCTATTAACACTGACAGAACTTAAAAGAATCATAAGTGAGCATACTTCAATAAAGATAGAATCTGGAAGTAGAGCACGGCATGCATCACGATCTCTCCTGTATGGAGATATCAAGCTAGCAATGCATATGATACCAGCATCGGCAAAAAGCTTTGCCACTTCACCTGCACAAAAGATTTAGCTATAGTGAAAGAATCTCTAGTGAATCGTCTTCTTTTTTCAGAACTTACCAACTCTTCGTATATTTTCTGCACGGTCTTCTGCCTTAAAGCTTAAATCTCGAGTTAGGCCATGTCTAAGGTTGTCACCATCAAGTACATATGTGAGGTGGCCTCTATAATGCAACTCACGACTCAGTGCACATGCAAGAGTACTTTTCCCTGGCATACAAAAAAGATGGCAGGTTATTGTGATGGCTCCCTTATGCTAATATATTTATGAGTCCTGTACTTCTATAGTTCTATAGATAGAGAATGGAGAAATCAGAAGCTTTGGTTCATGGTAGCCAAACACAGTGACAAGGAAGTGCTATCTTAGACCAACATGCAAATTCTCAAAAGAATGCAAATTCTGAAATAACACTCAGCCACTCAGGAGCTAACTTAGAACAGCATGCGAGGGAAAAGAATCCAGGGTCTGTGTGAACAACATTGCAAACACGGTCAACAGGTATTATGTCAACACTATCCACAATCACTTTGTAGCAGAGGGAGTACTAAAAGATTAAGAAAATTCGAATTGAAAATGAATCTAGTAGAAGCATCATCACAGTACAGAGCGCAGGACTATTTCCTGCATTGATGCCAATACACAAAGCATGCCAGATTTGGTTCTTATTGTGAAGACGTTAACTAGGCAGCAAACCAGCTCGTGAAAAATTCATTTGTCAACAGGGCAACAGTACATTCTGAGTGATTCATAGTCATCAAGATGGCAGCATTCAGCTGCCTATAGAGCAGACATAAAACTAATACAGCATTGAACTCAAGTAAGCTTATAAAAGAAGTGTTTAGATTGTATAGAAGTTCAAATCTAAAGCTTGATTTAGTTCAACATAACCAGATATCATGACTTGCATTAAAATAATTGGGAAAAACTCTAAGCCTGCATGAGTATATTGGTTGAGATTGAACACTCAAATTAAATGACTAATTGCTTCTCGCCCTTGGGCCGGCTTGCCTATTCATGTGCCACATAATGGTCGAGCCCTCTTCAAGGTGGCTGTGGAGTCTGTGGTTGGAAATGGCCGAAATACTATGTTCTGGACTGATGGATGGTTGGGTGGAAAAAAACATAGAAGAATTAGATCCTAACCTTCTCAAGACAGTTACTAAGAGGGCTATTAAACAACACATGGTTGCGGATGCTAATGCTGGTTGTCGATGGGTTTCTGATATAAAGGGTGCTTTGTCGGTCCCTGTGCTTCGTGAGTATCTTCTTGTAACACCCTCGGTGTTACGCCCTAAACAAATTACTAAACCATATCATGAGCATTATGTTTACGTGATAATGTATGTGATGGAATGAATAGATGAAGTATTGCAACCTAAAATGATCAATAAAAATGCTAAACGAGAAGCTATTCCAAAACTCAGGCAATTATCAAGTAGGGTTTTAAACTAATTTTTATGGAACAAAATACTATAGAACATGTGTGTGATGCTAAAATAAAGTTTGAAGTACAAACTTTTATAGATGACAATGAAATACTTGCAGTGGAAAAATAACATTGCTAGCTAACATTTCTAATAGCCTAAAAATGGAACTTGAAATCAAATTCAGCTCAAGGACTTAGAAGAATTTAAGTATATATAAGCAGCAAGACAATGCAATGTTTGACGATTTATTTTGTGAAATCGAGTTAGGAGGTGGCATCGTGTTTTAGCTCGGGTTGGTAGCCTGATATGCTCTCTGGAGCATGGTGAAGATGGTTTAGGCTCAAGAGTAACCGTTTAGTTGTTATAGGCGCTTTGAATTTCGTGCGCGACACGTTCTTGGGTTGGTTGGCGCGGTCACCACGTCCTAGGAGCGCGACGTCGCCTCACTGGCTCGCCGTGCGCGCGCACGCGCGCTTCCGCGCGAGGTTGCTGTCACCGTGGAGCCGTGTTGTGCTGCTGTTGCTCGCACGGCCGAGCGGCGCTGCCGCACTGCCGACCCGCCTCGTGCCGCGACGCAGCCGCTGCCGTCGCATCACCGTCGCGTCCGCGCCTGTCTGCTGTACCCTTACCCCACCGCTGGCCCGGTTAGATGCCGCGCGCACGTGGTCGAGCTCGCCGTCGCCAAGCCATTTATGCACTGCGGCCGCGCGGGCCATGCCGGTTGTGGACGCGCACGCTTGTCTGTAACATCTGCGCGCGTGTCTCCTCGATCACGCCGGTCGCATCCCGCCAAGGCAAGCCCGAGCAGAGCCCACCTGTCGCGCCCCAGCAATTCAGCACGTTTGCGGCTTCACCATCAAGTTCTCCAGCTGCCCAACCCCACCCAGCCATGAAGCACGCACTGCCAAGCTCCAATTTGACGCTTTTCCCGCCGCCGTGCCGATAAGGCCGCGTCCGGTCGCGGACGAGGGCAGCCCCCCTACCGTCCGCCCGATCCAATTCACCTGCACCACTAGCTTCGCCTCACCTCCCTTTTCACCTTGCGCACGTCAGCGGAACCGCTACCGCCTCCCCGTCGCCGCTGATGCGACCGTGCCACCACGGTGCGCCGCCGCACGGCTCGGTCGCACGTGGCCACCCCTCCTCCGCCATCCTCCACCCCAACCGTCACTTCGTCCTGGTCCATGGTAGCCTCCTGATGCTCACGCGCGAGTCAGTTAGGTCCGTAGCAGCCCCAGCTCACCGGAGCGGGTGTGCCGCCGCCGCGGACGGCCGCGCGTCGCTGCAGATCGCTCCAGCGCGTTCCGCAGCCCTGCGTTGCTGCTTGGTGTTGGCAGTTGGACCGTAGTTGAAAGTGGCCCGACTGACAGGCCGGCGCAGCCGCGCTATGCCACCGCGCGCCGCACCGCCGTGCGCTAAGTCACTGGGGGTGTGCGCGGGTGAATTAGGGAAATGTCGGGGGGTTAAGTGAGAAGTTGTCGGTGCTTTGGAACCAGGGGTCCCTCAACCAACGAGTGAATCTGTGCTGCGTGCCCCTAATCCCGGATGGTAGTGCAAAGAGACACAAGGTTTATACTGGTTCAGGCAATCGAGGCCCTACGTCCAGTCCGAGAGATCGATCTTGTATTCCTTGCATCGGAGTGCTCGTAGTAGGGGGTTACAAGCTAGGTGAGAGAGGGGACTAGCCCCAGGTCTCGGCGTGGGTGGTGCGGGCTGCTTGAGGCGTTGTTCCCAAGCAGCGTAGGAGTGCGTGGTTCTATCGGTGTGTTCGTCTTTCCCCTCCCCTAGAAATGGCCCCGGTCCCTCCCTTTTATACTCTAAGGGAGGACCGGGAACGTACATAGGTTGCTACATAGCGCTTCTGCAAATGGGGTGTCGTGTCCGAGCCCTGTAGCCGGCCACTGTTGTTGTGGTATGGTCGATGGAGTGGCTCCGTCCTTGTCGTGCAAAAGTGACACGCCGGTCATACCCGATCTTGTGCGTCGTGGGGCTCCAGTACAGCTTGATGCAGGACATGGCGGGCGACGTGCTGGTCACCGTGTAATGACGTCATAGGGAGCAGCGGCTCTGCAGATGCCGAGGCCGAGCCATCGTGGGGGCTCGGCGGTCATGGACCCTCAGGCTGCCGAGCCCGTGAAGCAAACTGCCGAGGCCTTGGGGGAGTTATTGGCCCTGGGCACTGATTCCGAGGCCACAGTAGCCCAGACGTGGCTCCCCACGCTGCGTTGTCCTCGGAGCAGGAGTTGGCAGCACAATGGGGTATGGGTGTCAACCATGTGCATGGTGGTTGGCACAGTGACGGGTAACCCCTGCCCAGTCCAAGGGACGTGCAGGTCATCGCGTGATGACGTTGTAGGGGGCCGTGGTTCTGTAGATGCCGAGGCCAAGCCATCGCGGGGGGCGTTGGCGGACATGGGTCCCCAGGCTGTCGAGCCCCTGAAGCAAACTGCCGAGGCCTCGGGGAAGTTGTTGGCCCTGGGTACTGATTCCGAGGCCACAGTAGCCCAGGCGTGGCTCCCCACGCTGCGTTGTCCCCGGAGCAGGAGTTGGCAGCACAGTAAGGCATGGGTGTCAACCATGTGCATGGTTGTTAGCACAGTGACGGGTAACCCCTGCCCAGTCCTGCCTCCTGTCCCATCGGCCATTCTGCTGTACTGTGCCGAGCATGCGGTTGTCGTCAGGGGCAGCAGTTGGCTGAGTTGATGCGACACGACGTTTTGTCAAAGGGACGGGAGGAGGAAGAGGCAGCGGAGTGCTGCCGAGCCCGCCTTGTGCGAGACGGAGGGTCGGTGGCCCGGCCGAGGCCTTTGGCGGGGAATCGCTCGAGGTCGGTAGTGAGGGAGCCTCGGGCGAGTCGGAGAATCGGCCGAGGCCCGCGGTGATGGGCCTCGGGCGAGTCGGAGAATCGGCCGAGGCCCCCGGGGCCTCGGGCGAGTCGGAGAATCGGCCGAGGCCAGCAGTGTTTAGCTGGTTTCGATCTCTACAAAGTCTAAGCAGTCGTTTTTTGGGTCTTGCTTAGGGTACCCCTTCTCACGGTACCCGACAGTAGCCCCCGAGCCTTGGGGGGAGTGGAGGCACTCCCCCTGAGGTTCTGACGAGAATTGGCTCTTGATAGTTCCTGTCGGGATGGTGTTTTGCATTCGAGGTTTCGGTGGGTGCGCGCGAGCGCACCCACCGGGTGTAGCCCCCGAGGCCCTGGAGGAGTGATTTCTCTTCTTCAGGGGCTTTTTTCTCTTTCGAGTGGAGCGTTTCCATCGTGTTTGCCGGGCCCGTGGGTGCGAGTTCGGATCGCGGGGCCTCGACGATGTTGCGGAAAGAGCCCCTTAGTCCTCCGCCTGGAGCGAGAGGGCTATCAGGGGATCTCCCGGCTTTTTGTACGACCCTCGTGCTTCCTTTTCGCTCGGAAGCAGGGGTGGAAGATGCCATGCTACCCTCGGTGGGCGCGAGCGATGGCATTTCCGGTGAGCTGTTATCGGGTAAGTCCGATTGGAGGCCCGTACCCCGTTCGCTGGGGGTCGGCTAGCGGTCCGGAGACGCGCTCCAAGAATACCGGCGGGTTTCTCTAGTGGGTGCCGAGGCCGTTCGCTGGGCCTCGGTGGCTCGGTGCCTCCCTACGGTGGGATCCCATTCGGAGACCTCCCTGCCGGTCTCGGACACGACCCGGGGCGCGCCTGTACGGGCTCGCCCGTGGTCGTCCCTGACTCCTTTATCCTGGGGCGGCTGTCGAAACCCCTGGGGGCCCAGTCTTCGAACCCCTGAACCGTAACGGGCTTGGGTCGCTTTGTCTTTATCTAGGGTGTAGGAAGAGCCCCCGAGCCTCTGCACGGAGCGAGGGGGCGGTCAGGGGTCCTCCCGACTTTTTTGTTCGTCCCCCGCACGTCCTTTTCGTTCGGACGGGGGGGCTAGTTTGCCGAGCCCACTCGTGTGCGAGCTTGAGCCGCTGGGTCTCGGCAAAGTTGCAGGAGGAACCCCCGAGTCTCTCGCACGGAGCGAGAGAGCGGTCAGAGGTCCCCCTGGCTTTTGGTTCGCCCCTCGCGCGTGAGGGTCTGTCTGCCGAGCCCCCCTCGGGTGCGAGGCTAGGTCGCGGGGTCTCGGCGTCTTTTGCAGAAGGAGCTCCCTAGCCTCTGCACGGGGCGAGAGGACCGTCAGGAGTTCTTCTGGCTTTTTGAACGACCCTCGCGCTTCCTTTTCGCTCGGAAGGAGGGTTTGTTTTGCCGAGCCCCCTCGTGTGCGAGTTTAAGCCGCTGGGCCTCGGCAATGTTTTGCAGGAAGGGTCCCTTAGCCTCTGCGCGGAGCAAGAGGGCCGTCAGGGATTCTCCTGACTTTTTGAACGACCCTCGCGCTTCCTTTTCGCTCGGAAGGAGGGTTTGTTTTGCCGAGCCCCATCGTGTGCGAGTCTAAGTCGCTGGGCCTCGGCAATGTTTTGCAGGAAGGGTCCCTTAGCCTCTGCGCGGGGCAGGAGGGCCGTCAGGGATTCTCCTGACTTTTTATTCGACCCTCGCGCTTCCTTTTCGCTCGGAAGGAGGGGTGGAAGATGCCATGCTACCCTCGGTGGGCGCGAGCGACGGCATTTCCGGTGAGCTGTTATCGGGTAAGTCCGAGTGGAGGCCCGTACCCCGTTCGCTGGGGGTCGGCTAGCGGTCCGGAGACGCGCTCCAAGAGTACCGGAGGGTTTCTCTAGTGGGTGCCGAGGCCGTTCGCTGGGCCTCGGTGGCTCGGTGCCTCCCTACGGTGGGATCCCATTCGGAGACCTCCCTACCGGTCTCGGACACGACACAGGGCGTCCCAAGCGTTTCGCTTGCTTGGGCCTTGGCCTCGCATAGGCTCGCCCGTAGTCGCCCCTGACTCTGTTGCCCTGGGGCGGCTGTCGAAACCCCTAAGGGCCCAGCCTTCGAACCCCTGGACCGTAGCGGGCTCGGTGCCCAGTTCCTTTGCCTGAAAGGAATCGGGGGGGGTATTTCTCTCCCTACGGCTAACAACGGCAGGCGCGTCTTTTGAGGCGACTTTTTCGGGGAGGCGGAACGGCGCCTGCTGCCTGCTACGGTTGGACGCGACGTGGGGTCAGCCGACGGGACATATCTGCACGCACGATTTAATGAGGAGGGAGTGGGCGCGTGGGCGGTGAAACCGGATCTGGATAACCGCGCCGGATCTTTTGGGGGAAACTTCCCCGATTTCGTCGCCCGGCGGTTTCGTCTTGTCCCTGCATAAATACGCAAAGAACCTCGCCCTTCCCCTTCTTACCTCTTTCCGCATTCGCTTTTGCTGCCTCCGTGCTGCTGCTGAGAGCATAGAGCGCCGGGGAGGAGAAGGGCGAGGGCGAGAGACTGAAAGAGAGAGGGAGAGAGATTAACCGCCGTAGCAGCGTCCTCGCCGCGCAAATGGCTGGTGGTCCCGTCTCCTTGCGGCGGATCCCTGGGAGCGGTCTGACGTCACCGAGGAGAAGCTGCAGTCGCTCGTGGAGGCCGGTCTTCTTCGCCCGATCACCGACCCCGACGAGCCGGAGTGGATTGCTCCTGGGGGACGAGTCGGAGCCGAGGCCGCGCGACGGCTACGTGGTGAGCTTCGTGGTCTTCCACGAGCGAGGCTTTGGGTCGCCGGCGGATAACTTTATGCGGGCGCTCCCGCACTATTATGGCGTGGAGCTGCACAATTTCAGCCCCAACTCCATCGCGCAGGCGGCCATCTTCGTCGCCGTCTGTGAGGGGTACTTGGGGATCGCTCCCCACTAGGAGTTGTGGCTCCACTTGTTCCGAGCGACGTTCACCACCAAGCCGGGGGGAACGAGGGGGGCTCGGAAGGTGCAGAGGGCCGGCGGCTGCACCCTTCACGTGCGGCAAGACCGGCAGTCCCTCTACATCCCGGCCCAGCTGTCATCGTCCAACCGTCGTTGGTATGACGGCTGGTTCTACCTCCGCAACGACGGCGGAGGACTTCCCCCTTATACCGGGCGGGTCGTGGAGAGTCAACCGGAGAAGTGGGGGTACGGCGTCATCCAGGCCGATCAGCCCAGGCTGGAACCGCTTTTGAGGGCCTTGCGGAAGCTGCGTGACCATGGCCTTTCGGCGGCTGTGGTCGTGGCGGCTTTTCACCGCCGGAGGGTGTTGCCGCTGATGGCTCGGCGGCGGCGGCTGTTCGAGATGACGCCGAGCGATCCGATCGCCGGTATCAAGATGTCCGCCTTCGCCCTTACCGACGAAGAGACCCTGCGTCGGGTGAGGGAAACGGTGGACGTGAAGCCGAAGATTGAGGATTTGATGCCGTTCCCGATGCGCCCGTCGCGGGGGTATGTCTCGCTGGTAAGTTGGAAGTTGCCGAGGCTCTCGCGGCCTTCTTGCTTTTTGCCTTTTCGTCTGTTGTCTTACTTCGTCGTTCCCTCAGGGGATAAGAGATGTGCGAGGCTCTCCGCCGCCCGTACCCGAGGACGCCCGGCGGCGGTCCGCGAACAGGGCGCGTGCCGAGGAGGAGAAGAGGAAGAAAGATGCCAAGGAGGCGAAGCGCACGAAGAAGATCCTTGCGCGCGAAAAGCTGGACGCCCGCCGTCCGGCGTCAGAAGCTCGACGGTCTCCCGTTGGAGCCGTCTCCTTCGTCGTCGGCGTCGGATTCTTCGAGCGACGGCGGCGGGCGCGAGGTGGGGACGGCCTGTTTGGAACACCTCCCCGACATCAGGGAGATGGTACCCGGGGCGCCGGCAAGGAGCCTGACGCCCCTAGGAGGAGGAGGAGGTGTCCCGGGGCTAGTGGCGGTCCGTCCCAGGGGCCGAGGCCGACACACCCGAGGCGCGGGTGTCGGAGGAGCGCTGCCGTCAGCCTGACGGGTTCGACGGTGGAGGTGGAGCGGGTGACGGTGGGGGCGACCCCATTGTCTCCGCGAAGGGTCGAGGAGGTGCCGGGGTCCGACGGAGGCCAGCTGGCACTTGGTGGACACCGAGGCCGCGCTGCCGCTACCATCGCCACCGTTGCAGAGGAGGCAGGCGGTGTCGAAGCGGCTGCATCCCCGTTCGCGGTAAGCGTCTTCTCTGGTGGAGTCCGTAGTACTTCTTGTTTGCCCCTTGATCGCATGCTGACCTCGGGAGTGTCTTTGTTTCCAGCCAGACGCATCTGGTGGAAGATCCTCCCTTGGCGCCCCGTAAGGCGCTCAAGGTGAACGTTAGCTCCTCCGCCCATCAGGCAGCGGAGGCGCAGGCTGACGCGCAGCGTGGCGCGGCGTCGGGCGAGGCCGTTTCGGAGGAGGTGGCCGCCCAGGAAAAGGGTGCCGAGGCGGCCGCGGAGCGAGTGGAGGAGGAGCCCACGCCTCGCGATGTTGTGGGTCTTGGGGCGACGGAGGCTGGGGCGTCTAGCACTGCCGAGGCCATTGAGAGTGAGGCCGGGGCCCCCAAGACCTCCGAGGTCAGGGCGGTGGACTCCGGGGCCATCGAGGTAGAGATGGCGGAGGCCAGAGCCCCCGGGTCCGTCGAGACCGAGGCGATGGAGGTGGAGGCGGAGCAAACTTTGGCGCCGCCCCTGGTTCAGACAATCTCGTCTGATGATTCTTCCCGAGGGAAGGAGGCGGCGGACGTCGAGGCGGCCAGTGCCGCGGAGCAGCAAGTCCCAGATCCTGCCGAGGGGAGTTCAGCCCTTGCCCCGCTACGGCCCGAGCCCCGTGGGTGGAACTTCCCGCGTGTTTTCTGGCGGGACCAGGCTGATCCCGAGGGGGAGCCTGTGTTCGCCCTTGAAGACATCGCCGAGGGGGGGGCGTTGGGATACCCTCGAGGAGTACCGCCAACTGGCAGTGCGGTCGTTGCAGACAGCGATGACTGTCATGGAAGGGGACTTGCCTGGTGTCACTCGGGTAAGTACTTTCGTGTCTCGTGCCGAGTTGTCCTCGCAGTGTTTGACGTGCGTTTTTTACCTTTTTAGGAGCTCGAGACCCGGTCCCTTGGGAAATCGGTGTTCCTACGGAGGGAGAGGGGTGTCTGGGACCAGCTCCGGCGGCAGAGGGGCCTGCTTGCCGATGCCCAGGGGCTTCTGTCGGCGCAGGAGTGCGGAAGTGGAGGACCTCCGCCTTCGTTGTGCTGACCTTCAGGCCGAGCTGGTCACGGCTAAGGGCCAGGCTGCCCCTCTGGTGGCGAAGATTAAGGAACTGGAGGAGGAGAGAGACTCCTTCAGGTCTCGGGCCCAAGAAGCAACGGCCTCTGCAAAGGCCACGGCCGGGCAGCTGGGTGCGGAGCAGAGTGAGCATCAGGCGACGAAAGTCGCCCTGGCAGAGGCTACCAAGGCGGCCGAGGCCTCTCGGGTCGAGGTCTTATCCTGGAAGAACAAGGCCGAAGGTAAGTTCCGCTGGACCGTGTTCCTTGTCCATTTGTTCCGGTTCGCGTTTGACTCCTGCCCCTTCGTTGCGACGTAGATCTGGAGAAAGAGGCTTCCCAGGCGGCTGAGGCCTCCGTCGCAGCGCAAGCAGCGCTGGATGTTGAGGTCCGGGAGCACGAGGCGCTGTGCGGCGCCGTTCGTACCGCCTGCGAGACCCTGGACGTCGAGGAGGTCCAATCAGCCAGCTCCCTTGGGAGCCGCCTGATTGCATTGAGCGGCCGCGTCCACGAGAGGCTCCGGGGGGCGTTGCACACGGGTGTCAAGCGTGCCCTGGCCGTCGTCTCCTCGCACTACGCCATCAACCTCGAGGCTGTCAGCGACGGCTACGTGTTGCCAGAAGATGACGACGAGGCGGATGCGGAGGTCGCGAAGCTGTTGGAGGCGGCCGAGGCACCTGGCACAGCGCTGGCCCGTCTATTTGAAGAAGAGGTGGTCCCTCCCTGCGCCGGCCGCCGGTCCTTGAGCTTTGATCTGGGCCAAAAAAAGGGGCCATGTAACCGGATTGGGTTAGTTGTCATATCGTGACGTCTTTCGTGGCCGTCGAGGCCTGTAAAGTATTTGCGTACGTGCGTTTTTTAATCGTTTTCTGTTCTACTTCCGAGCCTGTGCCCTCTGTCTCGATCTTGGGAACCCGCAAAGAAATCCCTCGGGACCTAAGCCGTCCTTCGGCGAAGGGTGGTGAGGGAGCTGCCGTAGCCCAGAGGCGTAGGCTGTTCTCACGTCTCGACCGGCCCTTTGGCCTCCAGACAAACTTTTGGTCTTTGGGTTTTTTGTGAGGGTCCCGTCGGAGCGCGAGAGAGTTTGGCGTAGAAATTTTTTGAAAGACCATTAACAAACGGTGTTCGAGACTTAGGGGGTTCCCCTCTTTAGCCCCCGAGGGGGGCTCGGCTTTGCAGAGGCAGAGCCGAGTCCCCCTTATAGGGGTATTGTGACGTCGAGCCCCTATTGATAGACAAGCTCTCTGCATAGAACTTCCTCGGAGCCTACGCTGTCCTTTGGGTGAAAAGGTGGTGAGGGAGCTGCCGTAGCCCGGAGGCGTGGGTCGTTCTCACGGCTCGGCCAGTCTTTTCGCTTTTGAGACGATCGTGCGGTCCTTAGGTTCTATACAATCGACTTGTCTATCAGGGGGGGTTCCACGAAAGATTATAACAACTAAGAACGCTTCTTTATTGTATTTCGAGAAACCATGTAAACAACGTTTGGAAATTTAAGGGTAGAAACGACGTAGCTGTTCTATGTTCCAAGCGTTTGTGAAGATTTCGCCCTTCTCGTTGGCCAACTTGTAGGTCCCGGGCTTCAGCACTTGAGCGATGATGTACGGCCCTTCCCAGGGTGGGGTCAGCTTGTGGCGGCCCTTGTTGCTCTGCCTCCGTCTCAGCACCAGGTCGCCCACCTTCAGGTCTCGTCTCTGGACGCGCCGGGCTTGGTAGCGTCGTAGGGCTTGCTGGTACCTGGCTGAGTGTAGCAGCGCGACGTCTCGGGCTTCCTCCAGTTGGTCGAGGGCGTCTTCGCGGGCAGTGCGGTTGCTTTGCTCGTTGTACGCCTGTAGCCTCGGGGAACCGTATTCTAGGTCAGTGGGGAGGATGGCCTCGGCTCCATAGACCAGGAAGAACGGTGTGAACCCCGTGGCTCGGCTCGGGGTATTCCTTAGGCTCCAGATGACTGACGGGAGTTCGGCGAGCCATTTCTTGCCAAACTTCTTCAACCGATTGAATATTCTTGGCTTAAGGCCTTGTAGGATCATGCCGTTGGCACGCTCTACTTGGCCATTCGTCCTTGGGTGCCCTACGGCTGACCAGGCCACCCGGATGTGGTGGTCGTCGCAGAAAGTTAGGAATTTGCGACCGGTGAATTGTGTCCCATTGTCAGTGATGATGGTATTAGGAACCCCGAACCTGTGGATGATATCCGTAAAAAACAGCACCGCTTGCTCGGATTTGATCTGAGCGATCGGACGAGCCTCGATCCATTTGGAGAATTTGTCGATAGCTACCAGCAGATGGGTATAGCCCCCGGGTGCCTTCTGCAGAGGCCCAACCATGTCCAGCCCCCACACAGCGAATGGCCATGTGATGGGGATGGTTTGGAGGGCTTGGGCCGGGAGGTGCGTCTGTCGAGCGTAGTACTGGCATCCCTCGCAGGAGCGTACTAGCCTCGTGGCGTCTGCCACCGCCGTTGGCCAATAGAAACCTTGGCGGAAGGCGTTACCCACGAGCGCCCGAGGCGCCGCGTGGTGCCCGCAGACTCCCGCGTGCAAGTCCCAAAGTAAGGATTGGCCAGCCTCGGTGGTGATGCATCGTTGGAGAATACCGGATGGGCTGCGCCTATACAACTCGCTATTGCAGAGGACGTAAGTCTTGGCGCGTCGCGCAAGCCGCCGGGCTTCGGTTCTGTCAGCAGGAAGTTCTCCTCGAACGAGGCGATCAAGGAAAGGGACTCGCCAGTCCGTTCCTGGATCGGCCTCGGGAGGCTCTGCGTCAATTGCCATGGCCTCGGGCCCGGCGGGCGAGGTCTCGGTGGCAGAGGGGGCCTCGGGCCCTGCGGTGGGCTCGGCTGATGGGCCCTCTTCCGTCGAGGCGTAGTCGACGGATGGCTTGTGGAGGTCTCTGGCGAAGACGTTCGGGGGAACCGGGGTCCGTGCCGACGCCATCTTTGCTAGTTCGTCCGCGGCCTCGTTGAACTTTCGTGCAACGTGGCTGAGTTCGAGACCGTCGAACTTGTTCTCCAGACGACGTACTATCGCGCAGTACGCCTTCATTTTGGGGTCAATGGCAGCTTGACTCTTTCATCACCTGATCGACGACGAGCTGCGAATCACCCCGTACGTCGAGACGTCGCACTCCAAGTTCGATGGCGATTTGCAGGCCGTTGACGAGGGCCTCGTATTCGGCGACATTGTTGGAGGCGGCGAAGTGAAGCCGGATCATGTAGCGCATGTGTACTCCGAGGGGCGAGATCAGGAGCAGGCCCGCGGCGGCCCCAGTTTTCATCAGAGACCCGTCGAAGTACATGGTCCAGCATTCTGATTGGATCTGAACGGGTGGCAGCTGTGTGTCGGTCCATTCGGCTACAAAGTCAGACATGACCTGTGATTTGATTGCCTTCCGAGGCGCGAAAGACAAGGTTTCCCCCATGAGTTCGACAGCCCACTTGGCTATTCTACCCGAGGCCTCCCGGTTTTGGATTATCTCTCCCAGAGGAAAAGACGACACCACAGTCACCGGGTGGGATTCGAAAATAGTGACGCAGCTTGCGCCTAGCCAAGACTACGGTGTAAACCAGCTTCTGGATGTGAGGGTAACGTGTCTTAGTCTCGGAGAGCACTTCGCTGATGAAGTAAACAGGTCGTTGGACGGGTAGAGCGTGTCCCTTCTCCTGCCTCTCGACTACTATGGCCGCGCTGACCACTTGGGTCGTCGCAGTGCCTCGCGTTGGTCCCTAAGTCGGTCGCGCACCGAGGGGGCCCTGTTGACCGTCGGTGCGCGAGCGTCCTCGGGACGGACCGAGGCATCCTGGCCCCGGCGAGGTTGCGCTGTGGGTTGCTCCGAGGTGCCTCCGCGCCGGCGGGAGGCGGAACTTTCGGCCTGCTGCACCGCTGCGGTCTCGAGGAGATCGCGGAGTTCCCCACGGACCCGTCGCCCCTCGGTGGTGGAGGGCTCGGGCATTGATCGGACCAGCATCGCAGCTGCTGCGACATTCTGGCTAGCGCGATTAAAGATTGGGGGTGGCGCTCCCTCCTCGTCGTTGTTGATGCGGTGATGGACGTCGCGGGCCCTCCCTCGGGCTCCTCCGCCCTCACCGCGCCCTTGCTGCTCCTGCTCGAGAGTGTTCCGAAGCTGTTGCAGAAGGAGTCGGTCTTGTTCGACCTTGTCTCGAAGCTCGCGGAGCTGCTCCAGGTCTGGGCGTCGATGCCCCCCATGAACAGGGATTCTCGTTCCGTGCTGCCGGGGCCTCGAGACGCGGAGGTGTGGCGTCGCCCGCCCCTGCCCGGGGCGGGGAATGGTTGCCTGTCCTTTCGTCCTCTTCGCCCGCCCTTGGCATCCCGAGCCCGACGTGGAAGCACTCACGAGATGGATCGTAAGTCCCTTCATCGTCAGAGTCGGAGTAGCCGAGGCAGTAGTCGCTTACGGCCAAGAATTGGCGCAAGGCCCCAGGGTTGTGGAGTTCGGAGAAATCCACCCTGGGCCACTGCTTCGTCCTCGTCCGAGGAGTCGGAGCGGGTGCTCAGGTCGAGAGTGAAGCGCTGGTGGCGTTCCGAAGGGGTGCTTCGTGAGTGGCAGCGTATGCGTAGGCGTAAGAGGCGGCGGCATTTCTCAACCCAAAGGGGTATGGGGACGGTGCCGTCTCCATATTCTGCCCCGCCCGGGTCGGCTCTTCAGGGAGTGGTGGAGCGGAGCTAGACGACTGGGCGTCGCCGCGAGCCCCCGGCGATTTTCCTTCGTCCATGCTCAGGCCAGACAGGTCCCCAGCCAGGGACCCCGTACCAACAGCTGGTCGTAGGGCATCGGCGGGGAGGGGCGTGCCGCCCTGGGCTCGCGTAGCTTCGGGGTGGCCTTGCCCGCGTCGCGCCTGGCGAGCGTGGCGAGAGCGGCCGCCCTGGCGCCGCCTGCGCCTGGGCTGCCGGGGCGCGACTTCATCGTCGGACGGTGGGGCTCGAGGAGTGAGGAGCACCATGTCGTACTCATGCCCTAGAGACATGAACTCTAGGCTCCCGAACCAAACTACGGTGCCGAGACGCAATGGTCGTACGGGGTCTGCCATCCGGAACTTGCTAGGATGACGAAGCTGACACGCAGACGCCCCCTACCTGGCGCGCCAACTGTCGGTGCTTTGGAACCAGGGGTCCCTCAACCAACGAGTGAATCTGTGCTGCGTGCCCCTAATCCCGGATGGTAGTGCAAAGAGACACAAGGTTTATACTGGTTCAGGCAATCGAGGCCCTACGTCCAGTCCGAGAGATCGATCTTGTATTCCTTGCACCGGAGTGCTCGTAGTAGGGGGTTACAAGCTAGGTGAGAGAGGGGACTAGCCCCAGGTCTCGGCGTGGGTGGTGCGGGCTGCTTGAGGCGTTGTTCCCAAGCAGCGTAGGAGTGCGTGGTTCTATCGGTGTGTTCGTCTTTCTCGTCCCCTAGAAATGGCCCCGGTCCCTCCCTTTTATACTCTAAGGGAGGACCGGGAACGTACATAGGTTGCTACATAGCGCTTCTGCAAATGGGGTGTCGTGTCCGAGCCCTGTAGCCGGCCACTGTTGTTGTGGTATGGTCGATGGAGTGGCTCCGTCCTTGTCGTGCAAAAGTGACACGCCGGTCATACCCGATCTTGTGCGTCGTGGGGCTCCAGTACAGCTTGATGCAGGACATGGCGGGCGACGTGCTGGTCACCGTGTAATGACGTCATAGGGAGCAGCGGCTCTGCAGATGCCGAGGCCGAGCCATCGTGGGGGCTCGGCGGTCATGGACCCTCAGGCTGCCGAGCCCGTGAAGCAAACTGTCGAGGCCTTGGGGGAGTTATTGGCCCTGGGCACTGATTCCGAGGCCACAGTAGCCCAGACGTGGCTCCCCACGCTGCGTTGTCCTCGGAGCAGGAGTTGGCAGCACAATGAGGTATGGGTGTCAACCATGTGCATGGTGGTTGGCACAGTGACGGGTAACCCCTGCCCAGTCCAAGGGACGTGCAGGTCATCGCGTGATGACGTTGTAGGGGGCCGTGGTTCTGTAGATGCCGAGGCCAAGCCATCGCGGGGGGCGTTGGCGGACATGGGTCCCCAGGCTGTCGAGCCCCTGAAGCAAACTGCCGAGGCCTCGGGGGAGTTGTTGGCCCTAGGTACTGATTCCGAGGCCACAGTAGCCCAGGCGCGGCTCCCCACGCTGCGTTGTCCTCGGAGCAGGAGTTGGCAGCACAGTGAGGCATGGGTGTCAACCATGTGCATGGTTATTAGCATAGTGACGGGTAACCCCTGCCCAGTCCTGCCTCCTGTCCCATCGGCCATTCTGCTGTACTGTGCCGAGCATGCGGTTGTCGTCAGGGGCAGCAGTTGGCTGAGTTGATGCGACACGACGTTTTGTCAGAGGGACGGGAGGAGGAAGAGGCAGCGGAGTGCTGCCGAGCCCGCCTTGCGCGAGACGGAGGGTCGGTGGCCCGGCCGAGGTCTTTGGCGGGGAATCGCTCGAGGTCGGTAGTGAGGGAGCCTCGGGCGAGTCGGAGAATCGGCCGAGGCCCGCGGTGATGGGCCTCGGGCGAGTCGGAGAATCGGCCGAGGCCAGCAGTGTTTAGCTGGTTTCGATCTCTACGAAGTCTAAGCAGTCGTTTTTTGGGTCTTGCTTAGGGTACCCCTTCTCACGGTACCCGACAGAAGTCTTGTGAGAAGGGGAAATAGCGTTAGGACTTAGTTGTAATTCGGGAGTAGTGTGAGGTCTATTTTGCAAAAACGCCAGCGCGCGCAGGATTCCCCCGCCGCGGGCCGTCTCGCGCGCGGGCCGGCGTCGCGTGGGCCGCTTCAGCAGGCCGTTGCGCGCGCTGCGCAGCGCGGGCCACGCGTTGTGGGCCGCGCGAAGAGTCCGTTTTCTTTTTCCAGGGGATTAGTAAATAGTTTTTTAATTTAATTTCTGAGCTGATCTTTGATAATTAATATAAAATCATATAGGTATCCAAGAATTGTGAAACAAATTTTGTTAAGTTTCTAAAATTGTGATCTATCTGTTAGTGTATTTAGTTCATATATATACATGTTGATACCAGGAGCTATTAAATCGTTTGAAAGTGCTTCATATTATTAAAATTAATCATTGTAGGAATTTTTGTGGTAAGTTGGTGATAGCGTTAGTCCTTAAATTTTTATAGTAGCTTCATTGTATTATTATGCGCTCGCTGCAATTTTTGTAGCCTTAGAATAAACTAAGCATTAGGGTAGTTAAATGCTCCTTGTTTCAATATACATTAAATCCCTAGTAGAAATAAAGATATATCCTTAATTTGCCAACCTAAGGGTTTGTTAGTTGAACCCATCACTTTGCTTGATGAAGATGGTAATTAGCTTAGTACCTTAGTCATTAGAGCTAGCTTAGTAGCTTAGTATGCGTATTCTTATTTTAAGAGTTGTTGTTGCCTAAATGCTAAGTATTGCATCATCATCGCATGCACGTAGAGAACGAGTTGGTGGAGATAGTGACCACAAGCAATCGCGAGTTCGAGGAGATCATTGAGGAGTACGAGGAGATTCTCGTGCAGGAGGTGGTCCCAGAGCCACCACCGACTGACTCGGCTGACACTGCACCTGCCCAAGGCAAGCCCCAGTGCATAACACCTTATTTTTTATAATCACTGTATATATATGTTATGTGCATTTACGTTACAGGAATTTTATGAAAACCACATGTATAGATATATCTACCTATAAGTCCTACTAGTATAGGTTCGAGTAGCTGCTATGCTTAGATTTTCGGCAGCGTGAGTAACATGTCTTTACTCACAATAGGTGATTATTATATTTACTCTCATGATAAAATGATGAGAGACAAATGGAGACCGGGCAGGGATATAGTATGGGTTATGGTGGGTGTGACGAGTTGTATCCCGCGGCCACGAGGCTTAGCTTGGTTACACTGTTTTCCCTGTCCGTGTCGATTGAGGACCGTCCGTTGTTGTGGATGGTAGTTAGGTCACAGACTTATTATCCTGAGTACATACTTGCTTATAGGAGTGGGAAGACTCGTTACACTCTTATCGTGGGTTCTGGCTCTTTCCGGACTGACTAGTTGGAGGCAGGAAAGGTAGAGGTTTAAGCACCATATTGAGACCGGGTCTTAAGTGTGGGGGCTTGGAGTCCAAGTTTGGACGGGGACCTGGACCCCGCAACAGGAGTGAAATGGATTGGTCTTGTTTGTGCCTGTGGTACAAACGGGGCGTGTGTTTCGGGGTACCCAGCTGGGATATATTGGTTCGCGAATCGCCGTTTCCGTGAGACGGTACAACTTGGCTATGGTTTAGCACCGTAGTAAGAACTGAAAGATGAAAGATAGTAAATTGGTTCTGATTGCTCAACTCTTACTTGAAAGTAGAACAGGTGCTTACCTAGAATGGTTAGCTAATGAAGTAATCATGACTGCTAATTAAACTTAATCTCAAGGACGTACTTCTAGTAACGCTTTACGCAAACAAAAAGAAAACAACAAACCCATATTGCCTATCATACTCCTTGGAGTCAGAAAACTATTCCCACTAGTCGGTTAAGTCTTGCGAGTACATTGTGTACTCAGGGTTTATTTTATCCGGTTGCAGGTGCAGCTTGAGGAGTAGCCCTTGTGTTGAGGATTCTTCTGGTGGGCATAGACGGATCCTTGTATCACTTCTGTTAGATGTTTATTTTCACTCCGTTATTTAATTATCGCACTCTGAACCCTGGTATTGTAATAAATAATTTTCAAGAACTCTTGTTGCATGAAATGGATTAAGTATTGTAAGCTCGTACTCATTATTGGATTCTGGAGGTAAAATGTGGATTGATTCGAGTTCTCCCGTGGGGTGTGCTCGACGGAACTGTCCGATGTAGCTAACTTTCGGAGTGCTTAGTGTCTAGTGGAAGGCGAGCACCTCCGAAAGCGTGTTATTTCGGCGGTTCTGCCACACTTCTGATCTAGGACCTGGTAGATGACTTCCCATTACAACCAAAGGTGACTGATTAGCATCATTGGAAGCTCTCCAAATCTGGATCTTATACTAGTAAATCAGCTTACGATGCTTTCTTCCTTCGCACAATTCAGCTTGCGCCGTGGAAGAGTTCCCCCCAGCCCCTGCTGCAAATTCTTCATCTGGCTTGCTATAAAGAATCGCTGCTGGACAGCAGATCAGCTTGCCAAAAGAGGTAAAGAGGTCTCCCACACCCTGTTGCTTGCCCCCTTTGTGACCAAGAAAATGAAACTGTGCAACATTTGTTAGTCTCCTGCACCTTTACCTGCCAGGTTTGGTATATAATCCTACAGAAGCTCAGCCTGGCCTCGGTTGCTCCTCAGCCATCATCAAGTTCTCAAGCTGGTGGTGCCAAGCTCCGAAGGGTGCACCAAAAGGCTGTCAAAAAGGGATCAACAGCCTGATCATACTTGTCTCTTGGGAAATCTGGAAGCACCGAAATGACTGTCTTTAGTGGCACTAGCCCAAGCATCTCTATCTAACTGCAAACTATTACTGATGAATGCGGCAATAAAAGGAGACTTGAAAGGATGGAATATACCCAAAGACTGAGCCTTAGATAGGAGTGCTTGGAAGACAGCTATTCACGTGCCTGAACCTTGATTGCTTCTGCTGGGTTTCAACTCTAGCCTACCCCAACTTGTTTGGGACTTAAAGGCTTTGTTGTTGTTGTTGTTGCTGCTGCTGCATTTTGTGGTGTGCAGCATGTACAAAAGGTCTTCAGGAGTTGCTACCTAAGGCATTTGCTGCAGGCCATTGATATGTTTTGGTTCTAAGGCTCTAGATGGGTCGTTTTGGTCTCTTGTATCGCTGTTTTAAATTTCTTGTTGCGTGTGAGCGTGTGTGGTGTGTGTGTGTCCTCGTGTGAGTGTGAGTGTGAGTGTGTGTAGGTAGGGGGGGGGGGGGGGGGGGGGGGTGAGATTTGTTCCCCTTTGTTTCCTTTTATCTTCTTAATGAAATGTCTCCTGCATGTTTGAGAAAAATAAACAGCCTGTTCGCTTGAGCTACTTTTCAGCCATAGAACAGTGTTTTCCTCTCACAACATTTCAGCATAAGCCAAATCTTGCAATCTAGCATAAAGCAACCTACCAAACTGAACTGAAAACTTGTGGCAACAATAGCATCTGGATGCTTTTGTTTGATAAAAAGAATAGGAAATCCTTCATAGAACCTGAGTACATGACCAAGGATTAAAAAAAAAAAGGCTGTAGCCAGCAAATAGACCAAGGCAACAATCCACTGAATACATACCTGAACCACTGAGTCCTGTTATCCACACGACACAGCCTTTTTGTCCCAGCAACTTCTGTCTATCAGATTGTCCAATCGGGCAATTATGCCATAAAATATTAGTTGATTTCCCAATGTTTGACATTACAGGCTTCTCCTTCACTGATGATGATAGACATCAGTAAATGGTTAGTGCAGTTGTATTCTTCATGTTGATAAAATCCATTTGCACAATAGTAAAAAGTAAATAAAATGGCATAGCATCACTTATATGGACATAACCGTGACGCATATTCTTAATGAATGTTTCCTTCACAGTTTCAGAATTACAAAGTCTGATATTCCCTTTTTTTCAGGAAACTGTGAAAAAATAAAAGTTCTTGTAAGGAAAATTATCCATGATCCTAAAGTAACACATAAATCAAAGTGGATTCTTTGTTTGTCGTACCTATTTTTAGGGGCGGAGGCAGGAAGTTGATTTTTTGAATGTTAGGGGCCAAGAGTGTTGAATTTTCAAAATATATTTGAAATTCAAAAAAGTCAGTGGATAGCAGCAAGTGGATAACCTCACGTACAGGTACGGCCACCCGGCCCCGTCCGACACATTACCCTCTAGAATTAGAAAATTCCTGATGGTAGCTTCACCATGGCATTGACCCCAGCAGATGAATTACCTGGGCCGTGTGGTGCCTCCCCGTGGCGCTGCTCCATTCCGCCGCCGCCGCACCCACCGCCCAATGCCGCGGTGGCAGTGCGCACGCGCACCGCGGCCCTCCCTCTCCTCCCGCTCGCGGCGCCCACCACCGCTGGCGAGGCCCGCGGGAGCGTGTGAGGAACGGGGAGTGAGGCCATGGATCACGAGCGCCGGCAGCGGCGCATCGTGGGGGGTGGGGGAGGACGGGACGCGCGCGCTATGGATTTACGGGGCCGACGGCGCGGTGGCCGCTCCCGGCGTCAGGGTCGGACCGAAGAGGGTGTTGCTGGCTGGGCAGGCCGCCGGGTTCGGTGGTTGCTGCGTGTAACCCTTTGATTTGATGAAAATGTTTTAAAATGCGTGGAGGTGCCGAGGTGGCCTGGTGGGGTGCGACCGCGCGGCTGTGGAGGTGGAGACTGTGGAGAGGGATGGAGGCAACCGCACCGCCGGCCGGTAAGGGCCCTGCCGCGACCGCGATGCGTGGGCGGGCGGCTATAACGCAGGTGGGCCGAGGGGCTTGCAGTGTTGCATCTGCCATGCCACCCGAGGCAAATGGCAATTGAATTGCTTCTTGTGTGCCATGCCATTGCCATCCATATCCCCAACCAATAATCCATCCGACAGGTACAAATAAAATAATGTAATCGAGAGACACGTGAAAGCTACAGCCGAGATGCGCGACCCAGGATTCTTGTGGCTGGCAGTAGTAGACGTACCCCAGTAGTTCACAAATCACAATACTACACCTAGCATTGCAATTGCAAAAGCCAGCCGCCTCCGCCTCCGCCTCCTGAAGATTCGGGGTTAGTGGGTGACCTCTCTTCTCGACGTACGCCGATGAAGCACCGGACTACTGGAGCATAAAGTGCGTAGTCGGGTGGTTGCTAGCCTGTCACGCGCACTCTGTATTCTCGCCACATGACTAATCTTGCTACCTTCATCATCGATAGAGGGTAAAATGCTTTCTAAGGTTGACCACAGAGAAATAACAAACCACCAAAGCCTTTGGAGTATCTCCCTCCGATCTTGAATATACCAATTAACTCATTTCAAAATAATTAACCTATCTTGAACATCATATTTAAAATCGGAGGGGCTATGTACTAATCCTAATCTGCCACAGACGTGTCCAGTCCAGAGCTCAATCTCAAAGAGACCACATCCAGTTCCAGCTCTCAGCACGGCGACCGTACTCCGTACATTCTGTAAACAACGATCCAACCCAAGCATTTTGACACATCTGCTGATTGCTGCATCTTGCAACACGATACTCCAGTAATTACAAATTGGCAAATGAAAACGCACTCGCGCGTTGCTTAAAGATACCCGTCTAATTACCACCCTGAACTAATCGTTCAGAAAACAGGAAACCAGTCCCAAAATAGAATCAAGAGCAGTGACAAAAATGAGCGTCAACAAAGCAACAATATATATGCATACACAGAATAAATGAGCTCCAAACAAGTGGTAAACCTTAGTGAGTGGTAAATCAAACACCGAACAAAATTAACATGCAATTCCTGCATGCAATAGATTACCGTAGCGGCTACTCAGTAACACAGTGGCAGAGAGGCCTAGGTGCTAACGAAACAAGCACAATGTACATCTACCAACGGCCAGATGCTTTTCAACAATAAAAGCAGACAGGTAAAATTCCTGTAGACGACCCATCCGGATCCTTACCACAGTGCTCCAAACATTTGCCAGATTAACAGAAAAGGTTCATGGAACGAATTATTGGCTACAGCTTTGCAAAAACAACCAAAGAATTCAAAATTCACCAATCTGGGATGATCTGATCAGGGCTTCAGTGCAAGCGCCAAGCCAAACTTGGGGGGTCTGTCCAGGGCCTTGGTGTCGAATTCACCAGAGATTGTCAAGACTGACTTGGGTTTAAGCTCATGCTGAAGAAGCGCGGCAAGCGTTCCAGTGTTGTTGAGCCTTGCCTTCACGGCCGTCTGAGGATCAACTGTGTACAGTCCACCGACTGTGAGTGTATTCTGATTTGTTGAGAGCCTCCGGGTTAGCTCAGCCACAGCTGAGGCCTTCTGTTTCTCATCAAGGTGATAAACACCTGACACTTTAATGGTGTCACCTTTGTCCGCCCTGTAAAAGTAGGTGTGATGTATCAATATTCAATACTTGCGTGCCAACCTCAAGAGCCACTCAAATCACGGTGAAGCATGGACTTACAGAATGAATGCAGCATGGTAGTCTGGCTTGGTTACACCAATTGCAGCAGTGTACTTGGTAAATTTTCCTGTAGCAGTGTCATACCCAGCTTCTGCACCAAATGCAACTCCTTGAGCGCCTACTGTCCCAGAAAGATCAATCACAGGAGTCGGCTTCGTGCCAACAACAGTAGCAAAGGTTGCATTCTCATGGAAGTATTGCAGCTCCACCTGGTACAAAGAACACATACACTCAAGGACCTGTTCTAATTCAACAACCATAATTTGACATTAAATGGAAATACCTTTCCAGAATTGTAGTCGGGCAGCTTCACAGAAGTGACAAGCTTTGTGGATGGCAAGGCGTCCAACACAGTCAATGTAGTAGAGATCTGCCGGAATCATACAAAAGTGCTACAGGTTTATGTCTAGCTATAAGCTACAAAGAGAAAATGCATAAATTTAGGTGTTTCATGTCACTAACATTTGATTCTGTGTCCACTTTAACATCAACAGTGGTATTCTTGTACTTGTAAACTGAACTGACATCCAGAGAATAAAGACCTCCTTTCTTCACAGCTGTGGAAGTAAGGCCCTAAAAGGAATAGCCATGACAAGCATGTTCATAAAGAGGCAATGCATATATAAAGAAAATAAGCTCAAACAACAGAAAGTACACTACTATTGTCATCTAGCAGTTAACAACAGAATTTGTTTTTTTTTACTAACTTTGGATGGTATTTTGATGAACATATTTCAAAATAGTGCTACAGAAGCATAAAATGAAAAGGATATATAAATATATAAGTTTACTGTTGCTGAAAGAAGCAAAATGATGATATGACACGGCAAACAGAGTACACAAGATCATAGCTGGTACATTAAAAAATGCAAATACTCAATATAACATTATTGCTGTGGTTTCAATGACTTACAGGGCGGTGAGCACTTATTATCCACACAGTTGCATGTATGTCTAGTCTTAGCTTCCAAAATTTAATTTGAGTAAAATAATTGGTTGTATGTCTATCTCCTGATGACCAATTGACAATTTAATTCAACAATATATTATATATTACTGAATCACCAAGTTTTGCACTTTAATTTAATTAATATATCATGCTTAAGTAAAGACAGCTTTTGTGATAGTTCAGTTCAGTCAATGAATGGTATGTTGCTATAGTAAGACTGATCATAGAGCATAAAGGCAAATTGGTACAGACATATCCAATAAGGGTGCTGGAATCCAACCCAGTTTTGGGTGTCTGATTCAGCAATTTGCCAAATATAACTTAAGCTAATTATAAGAACATGATTATGGATTGATAATATTCATATCTTTGGGCAAAATGATAGGAGACAGCTGTGACAGCACATTTTGTGAAATAAAAAAAAATAGTAAATCAAATGACACTAAACCGAATCCTTGACTGCATACGTTCAGTACAGTAACTAATGAAATCAGGTTTAAAGCAGGAAGAAAATGTAACTGTACAAATTTGAATTCCCATCATTGGATACATTAACTGGCAGGTATCAACGCTCAAAACAATAAACATGGTGACACCAGATATATGTGCTTGTGTTGATAAGATACTGACAGAGATGATAAATTTGGCAAGTGGAACTACCAAACATTTATTAAAATAAGAATGTAACACAGAGTATGTCATGTACATATGCCAACACAGTGAAAAACTGAAAACAGAAGGCAGCAACAGGAGAAATCATGATAGGTTGTGCTACAATAGAATCTTCTAAAGGATTGTATTGTACTAATGCTGAAAGTGCAACTTACCGAAACCAATTCCCGACAATGACCTTAACAACTTCTATAGAATATAAGCAGCTACACTTATTCAGTACTTACGTAATCAGAATGGCAGGCAGATACGCAGAAAGACTAATATGATGACTCAATGCAGAAATAAGGCATGAACAACAAAAGAATTTAAAACGAGCAAGCCGAGAACCAACTCATTTCTTCAGAAGCATAAACCTTGGCAACTTCACAAAACAGTATAGGCTGAGATCGTGACCACCAATGTACCAGCGGAAAGAAAGGTCGAACGCAGAATGTCAAATACACCTGCTAACTTAAATTTGGCTTGTTCGGCTTGTTTTTTCAGCCAGAACAGTGTTTTCCTCTCACAACAATTCAGCCAGAACAGTGTTTTCAGCCAGTTTCAGCCAAAGTTCAGACCAGCGAACGGGGCCTTATTAGTAGTTAAGTACTACTCACTTAGTAGTTAAGTACTCACTTAGTAGTTAAGTACTCAACAAGCAACTGCATAAATCTACAAGAAAATGACCAAATTACCATTTTCCATCGTTCAGCCACACAGTTAACAAGCACCAGACACATTGTGCCCTCAAATACCAACACACAGAACTACAGATACAACGACCACAGAAATCGTAGGCAAATTGGTAAGGCAGATTCAAAATTAGTAAGGTAACAAACACCTAACGAGGCACACTTAGCGGCCAGCGTGCGTACCGCACGACGACCTCGCGACGCTGAACACAGCCACAACCAGATCAGGCATCGCGGGCACGGACAAGCGAACAGGGCGAACAGGAACCAGGCAGCATGGAAATGGAATCACACGAGTGCGATCGGATCTTACCACTCCAGAGGCGCTGGCGGTGGAGATGGTCAGCTTCTGGTCGTACGTGTAGTCCTTAGTGAGTAGATCTGCAGATCACCAAACCACAAACCGGGGAAACCCGAGCCAATTAGAGAGATGACGACGATGATAGCGAGGAAACGAGTAGGAGGAAGTACCCTTGGCCTTCTTGCCGATGTCGGAGAAGAGACCGGGTCCCTTCATGGCGGCGGTGGCGGTGGCGGCGGCGGCGGCGTGACGGAAGTGGAGGAGGGAGGCGGCCGCCGATCGAAGGCGAGGAAAAAGGACAGGTCAGGGCGCCGCCAAGAGGAGCTGTGTGGGGCGCGACAAATGACAGGCGCTGAGAGGGGTTGCAGCCTGCACTGCACGTTTCGGCGTCTCGGTTGCGCCGTACAAAGGCTGTGTTTAGTTTCCAAAAAATTTCAAAAAAGTGTTATAGTAGTCATTATATCGAATCTTGCGATACGTGCATAGAGCATTAAATGTAAACGAAAAAAAAACTAATTGCACAGTTTGGTTAAAAATCGTGAGACGAACGTTTTGAGCCTAATTAGTCCACGATTGAACATTAATTGACAAATAAAAACGAAAGTACTACAGTAGCCAAATTCCCAAATTTCACGAACTAAACACAGCCAAAGTATTCGTTTTGTTTTTTATTTAATTTAATATATAAGTCGGGGATTCGACGTTATTTTTTTTTTCGAAAGCGGGCATTAGCGCGTGCAAGTGGAAACTGTTACAAAGCCCGTGGCCCGTGATGGCGAGCCACCGATCCTGCACGACGGTCCGTGCAAGAACATCTACACCATCGAGGGGCGCTTCATCGAGCAGCTCGAGCTCATGGCGCCGTCGTCAGCTTCGTCGTCGAGGCAGGGCAGCCGCCAGCGTCGGGCAGCCAGTGGCGTCCGCACGTTGGAACCCGCGCGCGCCCATGCCTTTTTTCTGCCGTTCAGCGTCTCCAAGATGGTGCAGTTCGCGTACCGCCCCAACACCTACGACAAAACCCCTCTCCGCGCCATCGTCGCCGACTACGTCCGCGTCGTCGCGTCCCGTCACCCCTACTAGAACCGCTCCGCCAGCGCCGACCACTTCATGCTCGCCTGCCATGATTGGGTCAGTGTCGCAGCTAGCCCGCTAGCTATGAAATCTTGGCATCTTGCTCGATCGACGCAAACGGTTTGACGACCATTTTACTAGATCTTACTTGCGGTGGCCACATATATGCACAGGGTCCTACGGCGTCGATGGGGCATCCGGAGCTGTACGCGAACGGCATCCGCGCGCTCTGCAATGCCAACACCTCGGAGGGCTTCCAGCCGGGGCAGGACATGAGCGTGCCGGACATTAACCTCTACGACGGAGAGATGCCGCGGGATTCCGGGGGCTCGACTAAATTTTAGTCTTTCGCATCTAACGTAGGGGTATATTGGACACAGAGGGAAAAAACTGACACAGTTAAACTAGTCAACTAACAGATGACCCATGAAAATAGACGGCAGTGCCATTTAAGAAAGGAAATTTTAACTTGATGCCAAATAGGAAAGTTCAAATTTTCAAGTGCCAAATACAAAACACTGATTTGTTTCACTGTCAAATAGATAATTCTCTCCAAGAGATAAGTAGGACAAGGGAGTCGAAGCCGCGCCTGAACGTCTGTGGGAAGGCCACTCGGGTCTGCATCCACCAATTGGCCACGGTCTGAGTCATGGCGTGGCCAAGCTGCTGCGCGGCCACGGTCGAGTCATGGCGTGGCCCAAGCTGCTGCAGTCCCGCGGTCACGAGGAGGCGGACCCAGACCTCGCGCGTGAAGGAGCAAGAGGCCAGAAGATGATCGGTGGTCTTGTCGTCTTGGTCACATAGCGCGTAGTTGGCCTCCAATTGAAGGCCATGTCGTTTCCTGTGCTCGGCAGTCCACAAGCAGCCGTGGAGAGCAAGCCAAAAGAAGAACTTCACCTTTGGCGTCACAGAGGCCCTCCAGATGAACTTAGCTCCAACCAACGAAGTTATTCCACATAAGAAGGCTCTGTACGCAGAGGAGGCGGAGTAGTTACCGCTCGCCGTCCACTTCTAAATGTAGCGGTTGGCAGAGTGTGGCGACAGCTGGAATGGCTCGACCATGTTCAGACACAGACGTACTAATGGCTCTGTACGCAGAGGATTCGACGATAATGATCACTCAAAACTTCCGAGATGAAATTTTGATTTTAGGCTGAGATAAATAATTCATAATTTTGAATTTTATTTGAAATCCTGCTTAAAGTTTCCAGAAAAGGTGTTTCCAAATCCAATTTCTGTCCTCCAAAGTAGTAGTAATCCACTGTTACCCTTATTTTCATACATCATTTTACATTTTACTGACCCCTAGTGCGGCCACGTCACCGTCAATTCTCGGCCGCCAGATCTACCATCTACGGGCTGCAATCACATGTGTCGTCGCTACTTCTAGATAGTTCTACAACTTGCGCACCATTTTTCATCCCCCTTCCGTCCTGTGTGTCCAAAAAAAAGAAACGTCCTCTCTCGACGATTCCGCCGTGCTCGGCTCGACCACCGCCTTCGTGCTCGTCGGCCTAAGCGCTCGGCGTAGCCGCGCCCTACGCGCTCGGCTCCCACATGCGCTCGCCTCAGACTCTGCCGCCGACTCCCTACCTTTGCCTCTGCGCACGTTATCCACGGCGCCGTCCTACGTGCTTGCCGCAGACGCGCCCTAAACGCCGGCCGCGGCTGTGACCCGCGCCCGCTGAAAGGTCCTAATATGGCTAGAATGGGGGTGAATAGCCTATTTAGAAATCTACAAATCAACTAGAGCAATTTGATTAGTATGACAAATAGCGAAATACAAACTTGCTTTAGCTCTACAAGGGTCGCAAGCCACCTATCCAACAATTCTAGTTGCAATGATTATTAGGCACACAACTTGCAATATTACTAGTCACTAAGAGCTCTCAATCTTGCTACTCTAAAGAGCTCCACTAGATGAACTTAAAATAACAAAGCAAGCTCTCAATTCTAATTACACTAAAGAGCTTGCCACACCTAGTTTGCAAGAATATAAATGAGTGAGTAGGGTGATTATACTGTCGTGAAGAGGAGTGAACCAATCACAAGATGAATACTAAATCAATCACCGGGAGAATACCAAAGGGCAATAGACAACCAATTTTTCTTCTGAGGTTCACGTGCTTGTCGGCACGCTAGTCCCCATTGTGTCGACCAACACTTGGTGGTTCGGCGGCTAAGAGGTGTTGCACGAACTTTGTCCACACAATTGGACACCGCAAGAACCAACCCACAAGTGAGGTACCTCAATGACAAGAGCAATCCACTAGAGTTACCTTTTGGCTCTCCGCTGGGGAAGGCACAAGACCCCTCATAATCACCACGATCGGAGCCGGAGACAATCACCAACCTCCGCTAAATGATCCTTGCTGCTCCAAGCCGTCTAGGTGGCGGCAACCACCAAGAGTAACAAGTGAATCTGGCAGCAAAACACAAATGCCAAGTGTCTCTAGATGCAATCACTCAAGCAATGCACATGGATTATCTCTCAATCTCACAAAGATGATGAATCAATGATGGAGATGAGTGGGAGGGCTTTGGCTAAGCTCACAAGGTTGCTATATCAATGCAAATGGCTAAGAGAGTGAGCTTGAGCTAGCCATAGGGCTTAAATAGAAGCCCCCACGAGATAGAGCCGTTGGGCTCCTCACTGCACTGAACACGGGCTGACCGGACGCTCCGGTCATATTGACCGAACGCTGGACCTCAGCGTCCAGTCATGTGATGTGCGCCACGTGTCATCGGCTTCAAACGCCGATCGCCCAATTGCAACGGTCAATTGATGACCGGACGTGTTAGTTAGAAAATGACTGAACGCGTTAGTTAGAAAATGACCAGACGCTGGACCTCAGCGTCCGGTCATTTCCAGTAAGATTCCAAACACGAATTATCATGACTAGAAACATCCGGTCATGCCCGACCGGACTCACCCAGCGTCCGGTCGCTCAATGTCTCTTCTGTACGCCCCATGTCAGCGTACGTCAGCACTGACCGGACGCACCCACCCCACGTCCGGTCACTTTTAGCGATAGCATCTAGTCGAAGACCGAAGCACGTGCCCTCTGCTGCCACTGACCAGACACGCTGGTCCAACCGAGACCAGTGTCCGGTCACTTTCAATGACCTTCGTCTTTTCTGTAAAGAGCGCCGGTGAAGTTTCTAACCCTTGCTCAAATATGCCAACCACCAAGTGTATCACCTTGTGCACATGTGTTAGCATATTTTCACAAACATTTTTAAGGGTGTTAGCACTCCACTAGATCCTAAATACATATGCAATGAGTTAGAGCATCTAGTGGCACTTTGATAACCGCATTTCGATACGAGTTTCACCCCTCTTAATAGTATGGCTATCGATCTTAAATGTGATTACACTCGCTAAGTGTCTTGATCATGAAAATAAAATGGCTCCTACTATTTATACCTTTGCCTTGGGCCTTTTGTTTTTCTCTTTCTTCTTTTCTAAGTTCAAGCATTGATCATCACCATGCCATCACCATCGTCATGATCTTCGCCATTGCTTCATCACTTGGAGTAGTGCTACCTATCTCATAATCACTTTGATAAACTAGTTAGCACTTAGGGTTCATCAATTAACCAAAATACAAACTAGAGCTTTCAATCTCCCCATTTTTGGTAATTGATGACAACCCTTTCTCAAAGATATGAGTTGAAATTTAATTGAATCTATGTTGCTTGCTCAAGCATATTTACAATGTGTAAAGGATATGGACAAGTTTCATGAATTCCAAATGGTAGTAATTACTCCCCCTACATATATGCTAAGAGT